>NC_050535.1:9607846-9672092 GCF_002922805.2 Oryzias melastigma
AGTTTAAAAATATATATTTTTAGGCTAATTTGGAATTTAGCTAATATTTTAGCTGGCTATCAGCTTCAGCGTTTTCAGCTAGCATCTTCAGCGGCCAAATTCAGCTTACAGCATTCACACTAGCATTATCACAGCTAATGCTATATATCTAGTCCATAATTATGTTAAAAGTTACAGTTTAAAAGTTTAGAAAAAATAGTTTTAGTGCATAATAAATGTTTATGTTAATGTGTGTTTCTGGATTTTGGCCCCTCCTGCGATTGAGTTTGACACCCCTGGTTTACAGTATTCCTCACCTGCACATCTGCCAGTTTCTTTTTGATGAAAGCGGAGTCTCCTGATGTTTCGGACCAATGCTGTAGCTCCTCCCCTGCAGTCATCAGCCAATCTGTGAGCTCCCGAACAGCCTCCAGGTAGTCCTGATGCTCTAGCACCACTGCCTGAGCTAAACGGATCCTCTCCTGCAAAATGAACATGTGTTGATTTCTCTGCAAGCCGTTACAAGCAAGACATGTATCGAAGTAATAAATAAATATTTGTGTACCTCCACCAACGCTGTGAGATCATCAAACTGCACCTGCAGCTGAGTGCGAGCGCCGTAGTTGAAGCTGGCGTCGCCCGTCTTCTTGAACAGCTCCCGAGCTTTCTCCTCCAGGCTGGCGAGCGCCATTTGGTGGTCTTCAAGGTCAGCCAGCAGAGCTCTGAGTCTATCGAGCTGGGCGGCCTTTTCTCTGGGTCCGGGCTGGGGGGTGAGAGGAGCCACCATCTCTCGTTTGACGGCATCCATCCAGCTCTGCAGCTGGGCAGCACTCTGGATGTATCCTCCCCACTGAGACACCGTCCACTCCAGTCGGCTGGAGATAAGAGGATGGAATTTGGTTTTTACTTTATGCAAACATAAAACTATCAGTAATTGTGGTCAAGTGACTTCTTCATTGGGAGACACGCCCACATCTTTCCTTGCCATCTGTTACCTCCTCACTCTGAAAGGCTTCTCTCACCTGCCACCCCCCCAGTCGTCTGTTATTGCATTCCTCTTAAAACACAAACACACCCCCATGTGTGACCCACTGTTTGCCATCCACCATTTAGTCCCTAATGGGATCAATCTTTTTTCTTGGAGGGGCCATAATTGCTCAATTAGACGCACACACAGACCGGTGCACATGTGTGCACACACATAGAAGAGTGCATCAATCAGATTTAGAAAATGAGACAAATATTTCTCATTATGTACTTAACTTTATGGTAATTAATAGCACTGACATGTAATCTATTACACTGCAAATAACCTGCCTCGGAGAAATGACGTCTTTGACACAAATGAATTGCTTTCACAATGTCTTCAGGCAAATGTTTTAATGGTAGGGCATTTTTATTTGAAATAATTGTGTGCACAACCAGTGACCCCCAAAATCCACGATTGCTGGAGGGTACCTGTGGCAGCTCATAGCGGTGACGAGCAGCGTAGCCCACGCATCCTCCACTTCCTGCAGCTGAGAGCGGACCACTTCCTGTCCAGCGGCTCCATAGCAACGCATGGCCAGCTCACCCTTACCCATCGCCATGTTCAGCTTGACCTCACCTTCTCCCTTCAAAAGCAGGATATCCTGTACAAACAGAGCGTAACTTCAGCAAATTGAACAAAGAACTTCAGCGAAAACAAACAAACTGAAGCTACAACATGTGGAAATAGAAGCTAATCGTAGGATTTTATTCACCAACTTACAACTAAACAGATATTGTTGGCCTCACCTGCACAGTCTCCAGCCTCTGCTCCAACTGCTCTTTAGTTCCCATGGTGCTGTCAACGGTCCCCAGGCGCTCCTGGATCTCTTCCAGCCAGGTCCAAAGTCCCTGCAGGGTATCTCCAAAGGCCTGGTTCTCCTGGCAGCCTCGCAGCTTCTCCTTGGCCGCTTGCAGCAGGGTCTGATACTCCATCTGGAGCTCGCCTGTCACTCTGACCTCTCCTCCTGACCCCCGGCCAGATTCAGAGAGAGCCTGGGCCTCCTGACAAAGACTCTTGATGGACTCTCTGAACAAGAAAGAGAAATGTCAAATAGTTTTGTTCAGGAATATTAATTTGTAGCAAATGCACCAATTTATACAAACCTTCTTAGTACCAAATCCTTATTGAGGGTTTCTATTCTGTCCAACTCCTCGGAGGCGTCTGCAGCTCCTTGCTGGCTCTCTGCTGCGAGGGGAGGCTCACTCTTGAGGCTGAGATCCATCTGCTGTAGCCAGTCTCTTACACTCTTCACACAGGCATCAAAACTTTGACAGAAAGATTAAAAATAGATGATTATCTCTGTTTGGTTAAAACAAACTCTCCAAAATCGGATGTATCACATACTTTTTGAGAACATTAATGCTGTCTTCCAAGTCTTGTTGGCCCTGAGAACAGCTGTCCAGGAAGTTTTTCCACTCTTTCTCAGAGGAGGAACAACTCTCCTGGACCTGTGCTGCTCCGGCTTTGCTCAAGTGGGAATGGAGTCTCAGGGCTTCATCACGGATCTGAGAGAGACGCTCCTCACCCTCAGGTGACTGCTCCTCTAACACCTGTAAGGTGGGAGGACAGACAAATTATCATTGAAAAATAACAAAAAGAGAAGCATTTTAAGTAAAACTTACACCATTTTTTAAGTAAAAGCCTTTAAAATCACAGGTGTCAAAGTCAAGGCGCGGTCAAGGCAGGTAGTTATATCCGGCCGTCCACATTATTTTATTTTATATTTTGTCAATGGTGCGATGTTATCTTGTGCTTGTTTTTAACTTATATAATTTTAGCGAAATATATTTTTATGGAGAGTAAAATATTGAAAGTTATTTTATTTTTAAGTTGATTTATTCTGGAATAATATTCCTGCCTTATTATTCATAATTATGCTATTTTGGAGTTTAGCTAGTATTTCCGCTACATGCTAGCTGTTTGGCTACTTTAGGATTTTTTTCAGTTTTTTAGGCCTTTTTGAAGTTTAACTATTTTGTCAGCTACATGCTAGCTGTTTTGACTAATTTAGGATTTGTTTTACGTTTTAGGCTGCTTTAGGGTTTAGCTGTTTTTTCAGCTACATGTTGGCTGTTTCGGCTAATTTAGGCTTTCTAAAAAGGTTTTTTAGGCTATTTTGCAGTGTAGCTAATTTTTCAGCCACATGCTAGCTGTTTTGGCTAACCTACGTTTTTTTAAGCTAATTTGGCATTTAGCTAATATTTTAGTGGGATATCAGCTTCAGCATTTTCAGCCATCAGCTTCAGCATTTTTAGCTATTAATTTCAGCATCTTCACCAGCCAATTTCAGCTTACAGCATTCGAATTGGCATTATCACAGATAATGCTTTACATCTAGTTTAGAAATATGTTAAAAAGTTACGGTTTTAAAGTTTTAAAAATGTAGTTTTAGAGTGTTGAATAAATGTTTATCCTGTTCGGCCCGTGACTTAAGTGTGTTTTGGATTTTGGCCCCTTGTGCAAATGAGTTTGACATCCCTGGTTTAAATTAATGCTGATATGGTAAATTAAAGTCCTTTACCTTCAAGCATCTACAAATTCTTTTTCTAATACTTTTGCAAATTAAAGCAGCTGCATAAACAATCAGTAAAACCAAAAATTACCTTTAGTCTTTGCAACTTGGCTCCAAGGACCACAACATCCCCTGATTGGTTAAAACAATCTTTCAGCTCCAGCTTTAAATTCTCCAGCCAAGATTTGAAGTCTTGAACGATCTCTGGGTTAAGAAGCAACAGATGCCAGAAAATAATGAGTTCACGAGTTGAGGGAGGAAGCAGGTAAAGAGGAAAGGAGGAGAAGAGGTATCGTTCAGAGTCAGATGGGAAGTGTGGGCGCGTCTGTGCTTTACAGTGCTGGGTTACCCTGGCAACAAAAATGACTCAGTAGTGAGCAGATGTGACAAGAGCGGCCTTACTCTCCGAGGCACAGGTGTGTGTCAAAGCAAAGAGAGTGCATCGGTGTACCTGGCGGTTTGTGTCGATGCAGTGTGGGTTGTGGTGGGTGGATTGAGTGTTCTCTGGGGGAAAAGAAATGTAGGATAATCTGTTGCATCATCCACATGGACAGTGTTATTGTTTGCCCTGCTTGAATGGGGGATAATTTCCAGCTATACTCGAAGTCAAAATTGCCCCTGTTAAAGTAATAACTTATAACTGCTGTTTATTTAAAGACAAAGAGGTCATTTCAGTCTCTTGAAGAAATAACAGCTCTTACCTTTAAAGTGCAGATGCAGTCCCTCCTGCAGGCTGCCCTTGGTCTTGGTGCAACGTTGGGCAACAGCCTCGGTTCGCTTGGCGATGCAGGTCAGATCAGAGGAGAGATGCGCCAACTCTTGAGAGGGATGTGATCGACTGAGTGAAGTCAGAGCTTCTCTAGCCAAGTCCATGTCTGCCCTCTGCTGCTGAACGACACTCTGCAGGTCCTTAAATAAAGAAAAAGGTTTGATTCTACAGGTGCAACGCTGGAAACAGTGGATTGAACTTTATGAAACATGGATGTGTTTGCCATTAATTCTGGTTTATTCATTAAAACTTCACCTGAACTGCTCAGTACCAGGTGTTTATCTGTGAGTCTCACTGGTTGAATTTTTGGCTCGGGATCGATTTTAGGTCAGTGAATCGGATTGTTCAAAATAAATCAATATTGACTATGAATCCAATCATCAACCATTATTATGACATGAATTAAATCATTGTTAAAAAGTAATCATTACATCCTTGTTTGACTGTAACATAAAATAAATATTTGATCAACAAAACATACAGTATTTATTTCTGCTCCTTGTGGAGTACCTCAAGGCTCCATTTTGGGCCCACCTTTATGTTCTCTAAGTAGAGTACCATTGCCAAAAGTTGCAATGGAAAATACTTTTTAAAAAAGAAATACAAAAATAATAATACAATAAAAATACTGAGGAAATTAAAAAAAAGATTGGAAAAATATATTGAGATACAAGCAGTGGTTTGAATATGTCTGATACGTAGGGGTTTAAATCAAGCAATTACAGATAAAATCAAAGGTGCACACTTGACATTCAACATAATGGAGCAGCTATTTGTTGTAGCTGGATAGCTCAGTTAGTTAAGTGCAGGACGGGTACACAAAATCAGAGTTCGATTCCCTGAGTGTGTACACTTCATCCAGTGTTGGGCAAGTCTCGTTGCGCTACTGCCAAACTATGATTGATTCCCGCCTTCTCCAGACGAAGACAATTTCCCAGAAGTCCTTGGTTTTTGTCATTATTGTTTTAAATAAATAAATAACTGTAATTTTTCTTGTTAGAGTGTATGAGTGTAGAAACAATATAGAAACAATATAGAAACAATCAAACCCTGATTTAGCAAAGTTGGAGATGTAGATTGTCATTGAAAATCTTATTAATTAATAATAGCTTCTACAGGGCTATCACTTGTACTATGGCATCAATGGCAAGTAGGGGGTACTTTTTAAAATCATTTTCAACTTTGTATCAATGTTAGCACAACTGATGATAAAACAGTCTCACCTTAACTGCGAGAATGTCTTCAAAGGACGTAGTTTTGCTGAGGTCCTGTAGGGAACCCTCAACCGCATCCAGCCGCTCCGCCATCTGGGACACGAGGTCTTCAAGATGCTGCTTTTGAAAGCTGAAGTAGGTCAGAGCGTGTTTGGCCTGGTTGAACACCTCCTGTGCGTGGAGCATTTTCTTCCTCAGCTCTGACTCCAGGACCTAGTTCAAGAAAATCACTTAGGACCACATGCTGATCAACACAACGCCAAAACACCGACAAATATATCTGATCTTTACTTTCAGGTTGCCTAGGGAAAGGTACAATATTGCAGCAATATCACAAACTAGTTTTTCCAGCTGCTTTACAGACTTTCTTTTGGTGGTGGAGTAATAGAAATCAATGTAAGACAAATCTATTATACCCAGATTAGTTTTGTGACGCCACATTTACCTGCATCTGTATTGGTGTTTCCTGCAGTTTGGCCCTCTCCTTCAGCTCCGTCAGCCTCTCCTGTAAGACATCCAGCTTCTGCTCCCTCTTTTCAATCTCAGCCTGTGAATCAAAGTGGAAAACTGTAAATCACATCCACCATCACCTGCCTAAACCAGCACCATTTTTCATGCTCCTCCACACGCGGCTGACAAGCTCTGACCTGAAATGTAACAAGATGGGCCTCAGCTTTCTCCTCTTCGCTCAGGCAGACGATGTCACTCATCTCGGGGATGGAGGTGGCCGTCCACTGGTTGATGTCTTTTTCCATGGCTTTGAGGTCATCCCAAAGGACAACACAGTAGCCCAGTCTCTCTGCGTTGGTTTGTATTTTCTCCGAGATCTAAAACCACCGAGTGAGAGTGTGAGCACAGAAAACAATACATCTCCATCAACAGTAGAGGGTGGGTCTCTCTATTTTGCATTAAACTGTCTCTGTCTCTCTGCAACAAGGGGTGGTTTGCCTTATGGGTGGTGGTAGAAAATTGAGGCATAATTAGTTTGACAGATGTGTGAGTGGGAAGTGAGGGGGAGACAGAAAAGCAGATAACCTGTCTAGACATGTTTGTTTTCATGTCTTCTTTGTGACAGATAAGCAGATGAATCCAGAATTAGAACAAAATGTGACAAAAAGGAAAATGCAAAGAAGTGAAAACTATTAAAAGAGGTAAAGACATAAGATTATAAGTTATTTTCGCTCAGATTTCAACATTTTACTGAAATGAACAATAGCCAGAAGAGGAAGACTGACCAGCAGCCACTGGTCTCTTAGATGTTCCATCTCTTTCTGGATGCAGCTCATGTCAGAGTTGGGAACCTTTTCCACTTCTCTCTGCAGGTCTTCCACTACGCTGATGAGATGATCCATTTCTTCTTGTTTCTCTCGAAGCTCAGCCTGAAGGACTTCATGCTGCATGGGGAGTGAAACAGACACAAGTTAAACATCGTCCTCTAACAGCCTTCTTAAAGAGTAACCAAACAGGGAAGTTGGAGGCTGACTCCACCCACAGCCAACATTTGAAAAGAGGTGGGGCCAGGGAACAGGACTGTTATCATTACTGGAGGTGCAGGTCATGACGTCAGACTTCTGGTTTCACCAATCACAAAATTCAACTGTAATGCCTCAATTCAACCTGTAGGGGGCACACACAAAGGGTTTTCGACTATTTTCAAGAAATCCCCCTTAATTTATCAAAAATTTGGCAATGACCAACAGATTGCACTTTTAAAGCCCCATTTATAGAGGTCAACAGCCAAAAAAAAGTTGATTTAGGATTTATTTACCCTTTAAAGTCCTACTGCAATCATCTTTTGATCTATTTTAAGAGCTCTCAGTGGTCTTTTAATTAGATTTTTAGGCAAAATCTAAAAATCTGTGTCGTTTTTTTAGGACATAGTTTCTGCAGAGTGGCAGGAATTCATTAGAAATTCACCTCTGAGTCGTTGGCAGAGAGTAAGCCTGCACTGATTTCCCACTATCCCTTTGTTTACACAAGGAGTGTCAAACTCAATCACACAAGGGGCCAAAATCCAAAACACACTTTAGGTCGCGGGCCGAACAGGATAAACATTTATTGAACACTCTAAAACTAATTTTTTTTATTTTAAAAACGTAACTTGGAATATTAATGAACTGTCATTTTACATGAATAAAACACAAAGATTAAAAGAAAATAGCCTTTTTTTATTTTTTGACAGAAGTTCTGTTCAAAATAAAAGACACCTTGTCACATATGATCATCTCGATATAATAGTAGTATAGTAGTAGAGGTACTGACTCGCGTGAGAGTACTTCTGGCCTCTTGAACATCGTGGTTGTGATCAGGTAGATTGTGAACAACAGCGTGAGCTTTCTCCACAAAACTGCTGAGGATTGACTTTAGATGGAGGAGCAATCGCAGAAGATCAACAATGACTCCAGTCTGCTCCTGACTGTAACAGACATAAGACGATAAAAGTGAATAACCAGGACAAAGTAAAACATTCTAACGCAGACATCTTCCATTCTCACCTGTTAGTTATTAGCTTCTTTAGGTTTTCCCAGGCCGTCCTCACCAGAGTCACCTCCCTCAGAGCTTCTCCTGCCAGCTCGCTGTCTCTGCGGGCTAGCTGGTTTCCTTTCTCCTCCAACCATCGCTGGGAGTGCTGCAGGGACTGCAGCTCATCC
This sequence comes from Oryzias melastigma, assembly GCF_002922805.2. Lineage (NCBI taxonomy): Eukaryota > Metazoa > Chordata > Actinopteri > Beloniformes > Adrianichthyidae > Oryzias > Oryzias melastigma. Next base: position 9,616,002 of record NC_050535.1, read on the forward strand.
TCCAGCTGGACAAAGAAACGCAGCCTGGCGGAAACAGATCCAGAAGAAAACAATGGGGATTACCAGTCTGATTCCAGCATTATACATCTTATTTCTTTGGAGATCAAACAGGAATAAATTCATCCATCTGGAGTCTGGCTTGAGGAACACACATTAGATTCTTGGGGGGGAAAAATGGGCAGAGACAAGATCTTTGAATAAAAATGATGCTCTTAACAATGAAGAATGAAACTCAACAACAGTTTGGCACGTCATCTCTTTGGTGCGATTGCATGAATGGAATACATGTATGACAAAATACAGAAAGAGAAATATCTCAAACTAGTGCATTTTCTCTTTATCAAATCATCAAAAAACAATCTGAAAAAACTACTGCAGTTCGTTGGTTTTCAAATCAATATTTTTATATCTAAAATCTTTAAAAATGTCGTATTTAGCAAAAAATAATAATAATAATAATAAGTCAGGAAAAATGCCATTAAGAGAGACAAATGTACTCAAGTAAACCAGGAAAAATTTACAATTTCTTAAGAAACACAGGATATTTCCTTATAATTCTATATGGACGTGTGCACTATTGACTACATCAGGGGTGTAGTCAATAGTGCAATCGCACAAGGGGCCAAAATCCAAAACACACCGTAACGTCGCGGGTCGAACAGGATAAACATTTAATGAAAACACAAAAACTCAAAAACTTTAAAACTGTAACTTTTTAACATAATTAAGAATTTAGATATTTAGCATTAGCTGCAATAATGCTAGTGTGGATGCAGGAAGCTAAATTTGAATACTGAATTTGCTGAAATTGATAGCTAAAATATTAGATAATGCCAAATTAGTCTAAAAAAACTAAAAAATGAATGTAGGTTAACCAAAACAGCTAGCATGTAGCTGAAAAAAATAACTAAACGTTAAAATATCCTAAAAAAAATTGAAAAAGAGCCAAAATAGTCCAAAAAGCAAGCATAATCTTAATAAGAGAGCTAAAAGGATTTGTGCAAAATCACAGAGAAGGCAACAGGGTTAAAAGGAAAAGGCCAGGTTTTTGTTTTTGCTATTAGAACTTAATGTATCCAGTATTTACCTTTGCTACATCATATATCATAGGTTGTTCTTCCTAAAGTTGTTTTGCATATCAAATATTTATAAATACAAAAAGAACATCTTTCTATAAATATAAAACAAAAATAAAAGATCAGCGTTTTACAACACTAATTAGAGTCCTTTGAGGAGCAACATTTGGAAAGGCTTGTAAGCAACTGCTAAGCATTATTTTGAGGCTGTAAAGGTCATCTTTAATTAGACATTTTAGCAAATAGTTTATCGTGTAACAAGCACAATTTTGCATAATTGATTCAAATTTAAACAGAGTTTAAAAGTTGTCCCACTTAAATGGATGAGAGAGGTCTATAAAGTTCATTATACACTTCAACCGTGAGAGACATGATGAAAAAAGAATCACATTGTTTGATTCAGTCCGGATAAAATACAGGATTGTGTCAGGAAGGATGTAAAACTCTCACAAAATCAAATGTGCGGCTCACTGAAAGCTGATCAGTTCCTTTTTCCTTTGGAAGCTCTTCTATCATCCACTCTTTAGTTGTATTAATGACACCTTTTTGGGTTTCTGTCTAAAGATATGTGTCCAAATCCTATCCAAACAGTCAGACTGCAACCTCTCCTCTAAAACAAAGAGCAAAGAGCTGTCAAAGGACACCAGAGACAACATTGAACACCTGAACAATACTGGGATGAACCAAATTAACAACAAGCGAGCACCTTGGTGGGAATAGATCGAATCTTATAGCAATAATTGGAAAATGGAAGAAATGTAAAATCAGTGACAATCTCCTTCCTCGTGTGGCTCCATGAAAGACCTCAGGTGGGTACAGATGATCTTGAGAATGATGAGAAAACAGCCCAGATCTTCACTGATTAACTGTTCAATGATCTGAAGAGAGCTGGAACCTCAGCAACAAAGGTTATGGAAGTAACACCATGTAATTGTGAAATCTTGCAAAGGTCCCCTGCTTTATCCAAGCAATGTCTAGACTTGTGTTAAGTTCTCCAGAAACCATCTGGATGATCTGGAGTACAATGGTTTAACCACCACTCGCCATTTTTGGAGAAGAATGAGTTGCATTTAGGAAAAACCATTGTAAAGCATGGGGGTGGAAGCATCATGCTCGAGGCACCTCGAGGAAATGATGGATTGGGTTATGCATAGTGATATTAGGGGCAACAAATCTCCTTCCATCAATGAGAATGAAATGTGGCAAGTTCTTCCAGCATGACATCACAGCTCTTGAGGAGATCTGCATGGAACAATGGACCAAAGTAGCAGCTAGAGTCTGGAGAAGACTTACAGGAAATGTCTGAACTCTGTCATTGCCAACCCGGGTTAGTATTGAAGTGATCTTTAGACTTATTTTCTGCACGATTATACAAATAAATTAGTATAAGTGCACCTATGATGAACATTACAGACCTCATCTTTTTAAGGGGAATCATTTGCACAATTTGTGACTGCCAATTATACATTTTCACCCAACTTTAAAAAGATGGCTTTCTAAACACAGCATTTAATTAGAGCTTTTACTCCAAGTGATTTGAATCTCTTAAAAAAAACTCCAATTTGCATTTCACCAAGTTGTTGCATTATTGATTCTGTTTTTATATTCAGAGATCCTTTTTCAGAATTAATGGAATTTCTGGAATGTCATTATCCACTTTTAAGTCGAAAGCTCTAAGGATGTGACAAGTTTAAAAGAATCGACATACCTGTTTTGAAAAGCCGGCACAGAACACTCGATGCACCCCTCCTGTCTCGCGTCGTTCTCCAGTTTCTTCAAATTCTTCATCACTTCCTCTTTTCTCTTCCTAAAGGAGCACCACAAGTCTCCCAGAGCATCGGCTTCAGTCTGTCTCCACCCGACTCCTCTCTGCACCTCCTCCAGAGCCGCTGTGAGCGCCACCGCCTTTTCTCTGCAGGAAGTTCTTCCCTGCAGTTCTTCACTGTCTTTCAACGGGGATCCGCACATTTGCATGTGCGCCTTGCTCAGCTTTCCATCTAGAGTCACAGCATCGCCCTCCAGTTGCCCCACATCTTTAGCCACTTCCTTGATCCCATGAAGAAGATCCTCTGCTTTGGAGTGGTCCCAGCTGCCCCGGCCTTCCACCGCCTCTCGAAGGCGGCTCACGGTCTGAGATGTCACCTCGCACTTCTCAAGGAACGACTTTAACGACGTCAGACAGTCCTTCCGGATGGAAATGAGACGCTGGGATTCAGCAAGGGGTTGCAGGCAGTCTTTCTTCCAGTCCTGGAGTTGCTGCTTGGCTTCAGGAGTGCAAAAGCAAAGAACAGAAGACTCCCTTTGGTTGAGAGTGTCTCTTAGCACCTCAAACTCCTGCAGGTGGGCTTCGTGCTCCTTTTGAGAAATTGGAAAGATTAGTAAAATGAAACAACTCAAATATAAAAAAAAAAAATGTAAGTACTCACTCTTAATTTATTCATGGCACCTCCAATATCTGAGACGTCAACTCGACAAGAGCTCCTCAAACCGGACAGTAAGTTTTCGCTCTTTTGAGTCATACTCAGCAAAGTCTGATCAAACAGCTCAAGCTGTTGCAAGTGAAGCTCCAGCAGTTCATTCCTACAAAAAAAATATTGATGGTATGAAACACAAAAACATAGCCCTTGCTCTTGCAGAGAAAAGACTTAAATCTACCTGTGTGAAATGCAGTTTTTCACAGAAGTGCATCTCTCCTTAAATTGAGCGAGATCATCGTTGAGCTCCTGGATTTGAGCTTCAGGAGCTGCAGGGTGCAGACAAAGCTTGAGGTTCTCAAGACCTTCAAGAAGGGCCTCATAGGACATCAGCTCCTCCTGCATTTCCTGGAAGGAAAGTAAGAGCTGTGAAGCTGCATCGTAGGTTACAAAGCTGTATTTGTATATAGCAGGGGTCTGCAACCTGAGGCTCTGGAGCCATATGTGGCTCTTTAGCACATTTTAAAAAATGCAAGTGATTTGTATAAATTGGTCTGTTTGTTAAATGTTTAAATTATGTTCAGATTTTTCAACTGACATGGTCTTATATTTGTAAAGTAACATTTTTCGTACATTACTGCAGGCATTACACTACATCAAAAGGCCTTGTGTGCTGTACCACTCTACCAAAATCCACAAAAATAATATAAAATTATAGTAAATGCAAAGTTAATTATTATTTGCTACTGTACAACAGTTTACTAGTCCGTGACAACGTTATTATTGTATAGGACTACATTATACAAATAAATTTTATATATATATATATATCCAAACCAGTAATGTCATGTTCATATTTGATAATAAAAGGATGAAGACACACCAAATGTGGTGTTTTATTTTGAAAAAAATCTACTACTCTTATTACTACTCTTATTGATAATATATTCACAATACAATGCTCTCAATTAGCAATGTTTTCCCAAAATCAATCAATCAATCAATCAAAAACAGGTATGTAGTGCTGTCAAAATGAAAAGTGAGTTTAAAAACATAAATGTTATAACTAGAAAAGCTGCATTACCTGCAATAATGCTAGTATGAATGCTGAAAGTGCTTAACCTTTGCAGTACTTTATCTAAAAGTAGTCGCTAAAGATGCTGAAACTTTGTACAGAAAATGCAAAAGCTATTTGCAAAATGCTAAATTTGCTAAAAGACTGTTAATTCTGTTAAATAACTTTAAAAGTGAGCTGAAGTTGTCCTAAATTTCTGAAAAATTTGTAGTAAAATTGCTTAAAAATTCCTAATAGATCCTAATTTTGCAAAAAATATTTAGTGTGTTGCTTAAATCTGAGCTAAACTCCAAATCAGCCCAAAAAACATCGGTAGATACCAAATTAGCCAAAAAAGCTAGCGCATTGCTTAAATACTAGCTAAACTCAAATAGCCTAAAATTCCTCAGAAAACTAAATTAGACAAAAACACAATTGCTCAATAGAAGTTAACCTCTAAATTAGCCTAGATAAGAAATTAGCCAAAAATGTTAGCGTGTTGCTAAAATATTAATCAAACTCCAAATTAGCATAAAAAACCCTATTAGATGCCAAATTATCCAAAAAGCTAGCACATTGCTTACTTAATAACTAAACTCCAAATTAGCCTTACATTTCTCAGTAAACTAAATTAGTCAAAAACGTTAGCCTGTTAAATAGAAGCTAAACTCTAAATTAGCCTAAAAAACTGAGTAGATAACAAATTAGCCAAAAACATTAACATTCTGCTAAAATATTAGGTAACCTCCAAACTATTTTGAAAATTGCTATAAATGATGAAAACATAGCCCATCAATATATTTAAAGGCTTGTTTATAATCTACTTAAAATTTTGAAATTTGAAGACTTTATCATTCATTTGTAGGCATTCACACAATTTTGTAACACATTTTGTAAATGAATGGTTTAATGGTCACTAAAGTGTCTTTTTGTCTAAACAGTGAAGTTGAATTTTGCAGCTCTTGCTGGGTTTTGGTTGGTAAGAAACTGGCCCGTTGGCTCTTTTAGTGTCAAAGTCTGCAGACTCCTGGTATATATGAAGAGAGAAAATGCAGCGTTTCTACCTGAACACTTTGCAATTCGCACTTCAGTTTGACTTTATTTGCAGAGAGCAGCTGGGTGTCAGGGCAGCACACGGATTCACATCGGTCCAGCCAACTTTTAATGGACGAATTCTCCTTTTCATATCTAGATGCAAAAAAAAAAAAAAAAAATGTGGTTGACCCCATCTTTAATCTGACCATGCATCAGTATCAATGAAAGGGGTCAGAATAAGGCAACCATTTCTTTCCAGAGCACCCACAGCTGAATGCAAACCTATATATATTTGCCTGCAGGGAAAAAGGATGCTATATATATATATATATAAAAGCACGACCCTAACTACTTTTACCACCTAAACATTTTTTTAGTTCACAAACAAGTTATGTTATACTGAAGGTGTATCAGATTGTATAAGGAAATAATAAGCAATAAAAATGTAGTTACATCCTTCCTTGTTTTACATTTTACTCTAAAATTAATAAATGACAGCAATTGTTCACAAATTAAACTGTAAAAGTTGTATTTTTTTTTTTAGGCGGGCAAAAACACTTGTTTCTCCTTCCATTCTGCTGTGTTTTTGTTTTTGTGAGCGTTCCAGCATTTGCATATTTTTACCATCAATCGTACCTTTGCCACAGTGCGAGAAGGCTCTCTAATGCTGATTGCTTCTCAGCAGCCTTTCCCACTAACAGCCTCTGCTGCCTCTGGAGGTCGGCCACCTCCTCCTCCAGCTGGCTGCTCTCTGCGAGCCTCTTCAAGGCCGAGCTCAGCGCCGCCAGTCCCGGTTTTAGCTGCTCCGCGCTCTGGCAGACCTCCTGGAGCAAACAAAAATGTTGTTTATATTGATCTGATACGCAAGATAAGAACAGTTTCTACTCACAATGTGCTCCTGTAGGACTTTGTAAGTATCTGACGATGAAGAGCAACATCTAATTGGGAAATCCAGTTTCTCTTTGAGGTCTTTCATTGTTTTTTTGACCTGCAAATACAAAAAAACACAATTAGACTTAGAAATATCATTTATAAAGACATGAATGGACTTCCTGCATCACCTGCTCAAGATTTTCTTTGCATCTCTGCCTGTAGGAGGCGCTCTGGTTGAGCTGTGAACCCAGCTGCTCCGTTCTCTCCTTCAGCTCATCAAAGCATCTCCTTGTTTGGACCAGTTGGGATCGGATACGTCCGGCTTCTCCAGGAGTCACAAAGCTGGACAGGGCGCCGCAGTCAGCCTCTGTGCGAGCTAAAACCGACTGCTGCTCCTCTAAATGTTCCCGTATCGTCTAAAGAAAGAAGAAATCCTTTTTATGCTTTTATATTCAAGATTTTGGCTACTAAAATAACCTTTTTTTATACCTAAACCTGGAAGTAAACCTGAGTCGACAATGTTGGATTTAAAAAATCAAAGACGGAGAGAAAAACTTACACCTAGAGTTGTAATTTGCTTCTCTAAAGGATCCGTGGAGGTGCACAGAGCTTCCAGCTCCTTCTCATTCTCACTGATGAACAAAGAGAGAGCTTCTGACTCCCGGCTAAAGCTCTCCCACTGCCCACACATCCTCTCCAGCCGGAGGCCGCTGGAAGACAAAGAAATGACGAGGAAAAATTGGCTCACAAGGGAAATACTGAATAATGAACACATATGAATCAATCCTAGCCATGCAAAAGTATGTGTACTATCAATCATTTAATGTATTTGGACTTTGTCTGTCTGTGACTTCAAACTATTCCAAGCATGCAAACACCGTCAAGGTTCGGATGCAGCATACTTCTCCTTGAAGTTGTTTTGAAGTTGTGTTAATGCTTCCCTGGTGGAGTGAGCCTGCTGCAGAGGAAGATCCTGATTCTCTGAGCCGAGCTGGATCTCTGCCGCCTTCTCGAACAGCACATCAACTCGAGCATAGTAGTCTTCAAATTCTGTGAAAAGCTCCTGATCACAAAACACAGTTTTAGTGTTTGGAACTTGAATGTTGATATTTTTTTTATGTGTATGCACACCTTGTTTCGCTCCATTTCACTTCGCAGGCTGTCCAGGTTGTTAAAAATGAGCTCTTTGTGCAGCTCGTTGCTGCAGCTGCTGATGAAAGTCCACACTGCTTCTCTTTCCATGTCAAAATTTTGCCAGGAGCTCAGAGTCGCCTAGAAATGATGAAAAAATAGAAACAATTTGCAGAAAAGACAAGAAAATGACTCTGCTGCTTAAAGAAGAGCATGCTACTAGGAGATGAGAGCAGGTGCTACCGCATGTACCTGCAGTTTGCTTTCCTGGATTGCAGATTGTTGGTCGCCCTCGCTGAAAGCTCGCTCCAGCTCACGCAGAGGCTGACTCAGCTCTTCACAGCTCTGCAGCTGACGACAGTGAGACACCAGCAGCTCTGCTTCCCTCCTGTTCGTGTGCAAACGTTTCAGGTGCTTCTGCAACAAAAGCATGACAAAACAATTCAAGTCAAATAGGGCTGCTATTCATGGCTTATTCATATCATATGGAGTTAGAGTGTAGTAAAGTTGAACAAAGCTATGAGCATTCAGCACCAAAAAATGCACTTTTTTAAAAAATTGAGTCAGTGGCTAACATGTTTGGCTAATTTGTTAAGTACTGGGGTTTTTTAGGCTAACTTAGAGCTTCTATTTTAGCAACAGGCTAACATTTTTGACTAATTTAATTTACTGAGAAATTTTAGGCTTATTTGGAGTTTAGCTGGTATTTTAGTAATGTGGTAGCTTTTTAGATAATTTGGCATCTACTGGGGTTTCTTTATTCTAATTTAAAGTTTAGCTAATATTTTAGCAACATGCTAACGTTTTTGCCTAATTTGTTTATCTACTGAGGTTTTTATAGGCTAATTAAGAGTTTACCTTTTATTTTAACAACATGCTAACGTTTTTTGCTAAATTAGTTACAATTTCAGCAAATCCCTTCAGCAATTAAAGTAAATTTTATTGCCATTTTCAGCAAAAAGCTTCAGCATCTTTATGACATCTTTATTTTTAGTTAGTTTAAAACTGATGATGGTTTTAGTCCCAATTAGTCGACTAATTGGAAAAAATATTTGGGGATTTGTCGACTATTAAAATAATCGTTTGTGGCAGCCCTAAAGTCAAATAAGAAACAAAAGTTAAAGGTGTTTATTATTAAGAAATACTTTCAAATGTCTTTCAATTACAATGCCTATTAGCAATTATTAGTTACTTGTAAGTTTAGGCAGACTTGGTGGATCCACTACTTTACACAACTAAAGTGCCTTTTTTGAATGGGAAACTGACAATTTTGGTCATTTATTTTTGCAAAATGTGAATTTGTGTTTGTTTGCAAACAGTGCATTTCTGTAATTATCCGACTGTGTTTTAAGTTATTTAAGGACAACTGAAGATAAGCTTTTAAAAAGTCATCATGAATACCCTATTCCATTTGCAGTATGTACCTGGTGAATTAGATAAAGCTGTTTTGCCTCCTCAAAGTTCTCAGCATTTAAAATCCTGCTGATTTGCTCCTCAGCCTCCTTTCTTTGGCTCAGTAGCTCCTCCCGCGCAGCATCAATTTCATCCCTCAGCTCCTCAAACTGAAACATGGTGGAGCCCTCTTCATTCAGCTGTGGCGGAGGAATTAGAAAACATTATTTTTTGACAAATCAAAGAGAGAAAACAATAAATGCAGGCTTCGTTTACCTGACGGAGTGAAGATAAAAACGCCCGGAGGTCCGTTGAAAGCTTGGTCAGAGCATCCCTCTGTCTCTGGACTTCTACTTCTGAGCTGACTTCAGACAGCCCGGCGAGGCGGCCCTTCAGCCACACCAGGCTCTCCTCTCGGGCATCGACTGCCTGCTGCAGCGCCTGGTATCCAGACACAAAACAAGACCTCTAATCTGAACTCCAAGGCTACAGGAGAAAACTGTAAGTGGTAACGCACCTCGATGGCGGCAGTGATTTCCTCCTGATGACACGAGTTTCTTGCCGTTTCTTTGAGGAGCCTCAACTGCCTTCTCTGAGACGAGAGCCAATCAGAAAGCTCGCAGAACCTGGAAGGAGCAAAAAAGTACTTAAAGAGTGTTGATGAAATCCGAAGCTGTCACTACTCATCCACCTGTACCTCTCATTCCACTCTTTCCACTTGTCGGGGTGTTCCTCCAGTTTGAGATAAGTGCTCTTTATTTGCTCTGAAACTTCCAAAACTTCTCTTTTGGTGGATTCCAGCATTCCATAAGCCTGGTCGTTGTCAGGCAGTTTGTGGCAAAGTTCCTCCATGTTTTTGATCCTTTTTTCACACAGCATCAAAGGTTTGTGTTCTCTGAAGAAAGTCTAAAAAGCAAAAAAAGATGTTACAACCTGAAAATTGTTGTAATATTTTTCTCTCAGATAGAGGCTCACTCTGTGCTCCTGGATCAAGCGCTCGCTGCTGCAGGTGCCCGACAGGGCTTGTTGCTCTCTCTGCAGCTCCGATCTGCAGTCTTGCAGAATGGTGGTGACTCGCTTTCTCTCAACCTGCACATTTAAGCGAAGGAGATGGGAGGGCACCTCGGCCTGGAGGTCCTGAGGAAACACAGATTCAGAGAGCCCAGAATACAGAAATATTTAAAACAGATTTTTTGTTTGAAAATCATATGTTGATGGATAGTGGGGGTAGGTGTCACCTTCCAGTGTTTGTGGAGTTTCCGAACTGTTTCTTGAAGCCCCTGCTGCTCCTCTTGAGGGAGAATGTCTGTCAGTTCATCACAAGCCTTCAAGAACACACTTAACACTCGCTGGTCCAGCTGTCCAAAGAAATCCTGCAACATAAAACATCAACATTTCATTCAAAACGGAAAAAATAGTCACAAATTACAACTTTTTAAAGGAAATGAGCCTACAGTGTGCTTCTTAAGCAGTTCCTCGGGTTCTCCAGTCTCTCTAAAACAGTCGTGAGCTTTCTTCAACACTCTCTCCAGCTCATGCCGGGATTCCTCAAACCTTCTCCTCAGACAGGTGTTGGCCTCTTCCTGGCGTCTCCATTCCCCGACTTCTTTCAGCAAAGTCTGAAATTTTGACAACAGTTTCAGATCAAGCGGGAGTTTAGATGGCTTAAATGTGCCGTGTGCACTCGTATGTGGACTAACCTGTGCTGAGCTCTGAATTTCTAGAACCCTCTTCTGCAGCAGGGACTGGTCGAAGTTTTTGAGGCCTTTGCTGTTGGAGATCAGCCTCTGCAGAGTGTGGTGGTTCCTCTCGATCACCGACAGACATCGCTTGCAGTTCTGCTGCTGGTTTAGTAAATCCTGAGAAGTTTGGAAAAACAGAAAAAACGTCGTTGGCGACTTTAACATTTCGTCGTTAAAAAAACGATGTATTTTATTGAGAGATCTCCTTTACATTTTAATTAAATTCTCATACAGACTAAATTCAGCACTTTTAAAAGACAAAATATGTCTTAAAATATTAAAAATGATGTAGGAATCTAATATCTAGGTATCGGTTTTGCTAAGACCATTAAAGTTTGGTACATAAAAACGCTGAAGCTGATAGCCAGCTAACATATTAGCTAAATGCCAAATGAGCCTAAAAATAAATAAATAAATGTTAGTTAGCCAAAAAAGCTAGCATGTAGCTGAAAAATGAGGTAAACTCCAAAATGGCCCAAAAACAGAAAAGAGCCTTAATTAGCCAAAACAGCTAGCATGTAAATATTAGCCTAAGTCCAAAACAGACAGAAAAATATTTTAAAAAGTCTAAATTAGCCAAAACAGCTGACAATTTGTGTTTCTGCTCATAAATAACATGTGATCTCCCACCCCCAATTAGCAAGTCAATTAAAGGACATCATAAGAGGTCTTGATCTTAGTAGTCAGAATAGAGGATCGCCTTATGATGCTGATGACAGATGAAGGGGAAGGGATGCTGGGGTGAAAGTAAGAGCTTAACATCTGTGCACTAAATAAAATACAAATTAATCAACAAATGTAGCTCTTCGCCATCATATCTGACCTGCCACTTGAGTTTTTGTGAGCCTGCATCCCCCTGAGCGGACGTGGTGAGAGTGGCCCGCTCCAAAGCTTGGTAAAAAGTACTCATGTGCTTCTCCATCTCCTCCAGCAGAGGCAGGAGGCCGTGACACTCTTTCACCAGAGAGGGACAGCGTTCCCTCACCTACAAACAAACAAACAAAGGATGTTGACGCACAAATAAACCAGCAGCGTACAACAAGTTGTTCTTCTACGAATCCCACCTTGCTCAGCTGACTTTTGGCTGTTGCCATAGTTGCCATGACCCTGGTGGCTTCATCCTGTGGTGCATCCTTGGCGAGAAGCTGAGCGCTGCGGGCAGCCAATTTGTATTGCGTCTCCATGGCGACGACCTTTTGCTTGGTATTCTGCGATGAAAGGATCAGGTAAAGGGGTCAACTCCAGCCTTGAAATTTACTTTAAAAAGTCTAAATGTCAACAAGCGGTGATTCGAATTGAAGCTGCAATTTCCATATTCCATCATCCACAATCTGCAGAGCAGATTCAAGAGTAGTGTTAAGGATTTAACCTTAAACATTGTCTGGGCTTGATAGGTTGGGCTGTAACGCTGATTGAGAATATGTGTTCAACATGACCTTTAATACATATCAGACTGGCCTCACCTCCACATCCTGCAGGAAACTTCTAACACTGAGGAAAGACACCTGGACAGGTGCATTTAGCTTGGCTTCTGCTGAGTCCAGCAGCTCCTTCAGAGCCCACACAGCCTTCAGATGGTCTTTCCTCCACTTTTCCAACTCTTCCAAGTGAGCATACTGCAACAAAAGTTAGAAAAATATATATAATACACATTTTATTTAGAGAATGAGTTCATTAAAAAAACATTTTTTACTTGTTTGACGTTGAGAAAAAGCTCTCGCCACCGTCCGTTCATGAGGAGCAGCTGCTGCTTCAGGTCCAGAGAAACGGTCTCGTCGCACGTCTCAATGAGAAAATTCCCCGCGTCGTTCATGGCCGCATGCTGATCTATCCAGTGAGCAAGATTCCTGAAAAACTCCTGACAGAAACAAAAAAAGTGGCTGTCAAGGCAAGAATGGAGGAGAAATCAGTGAAAAAGAAACAATAGGAAGTAGCTGAAGAAAAGAAACAAAGCCCAGACAATAAAAAGTGGGGTAATTAGCCGTCTAATCCTTAGTGGAGATTTGAATCTGTGGTAACCATGGTAATGCTACAACAGGAACATCCTCGGTGGCTTGTAAGTCAAAGAGCGACTAATAGGATTCCTCTTGAAAGACAAGATACTGGAACAAGACTGACGTAAATTTGATTGCTTCTTCTTCAGACGGAGGCAATTCTGTCTCAATCAAATAAAGTGTGAGGAGGTTGGACTGTTGCATTCATGAAAGTCGTACCCGTTTAGTGTTCTCCGGCTGGCTCAGAGCTTCCTCTGCGTCTTCCAGCCAGGCCTGTAAGGAGGTCACAGTGGAGGCGTACTGCTCCCAGTTGAACAGCACCTGCTCCAGCATGCTCCTCACACTGCGCACCTCCATGGACAGACTCCTCCACTGCGTCACCACCTCCCGCATAAACCGGCGCACTCCCAGCTCGCCATCATCCACTGCACCCCAGAAAAGTGGAAAAAAGTGTTTCGGTTAAATCCCATTTGTACAGCGTCTAACAATAGCTAGTTTTGAACGTTGAAGAGAGATAACAGATGGATTCTTGTTATTTATGACAAAACATTGAGGCTGCCACAATTAATCGACGACTAATCGACTATTAAAACAGTCGAAGATTAATTTAATCGTCGATTAGTGGTTACTTCATATTATATGGAGTTAGAGTGCAGGAAAGTTGAACAAAGCTATGAGCATTCATGAGAAAGTCTTCAATTTTTAAGTAGATTAGCAACAAGCCTTTATGTTCATGGGCTTTGTTTTCATCTTTTTTTGTAATTTTCAAAACATGTTGACTTTAACTGATATTGTAGCAACAGGCTAATGTTTTTGACTAATTTAGTTTACTGAGGAATTTTAGGTTATTTTGAAGTTTAGCTAGTTTTTCATCAATGTGCTAGCTTGTTTGGCTAATTTGGCATCTATTGATATTTTTTATGCTAATTTAGAATTTAGCTAATATTTTGGCAACATGCAAACGTTTTTGGGTAATTTAGAGTTTAGCTTCTATTTTAGAAACAGGCTAATGTTTTTGACTAATTTAGTTTACTGAGGAATTTTAGGCTATTTTGAAGTTTAGCTAGTTTTTCATCAATGTTCTAGCTTGTTCGGCTAATTTGGCATCTACTGATATTTTTTATGCTAATTTAGAGTTTAGCTAATATTTTGGCAACATGCTAACACTTTTGGGTAATTTAGAGTTTATCTTTTATTTTAGCAACAGGCTAATTTTTTGACTAATTTAGTTTACTGAGGAAATTGAGGCTATTTTGGAGTTTAGCTAGTATTTAGGCAATGAGCTGGACTTGGCTAATTTGACATCTATTAAGGTTTTTTGGGCTAATTTGGAGTTTAGCTCATATTGAAGCAACACACTACATATTTTTTGAAAAATTGGCATGTATTAGGGATTTTCAAGCAATTTTACTACAAAATTTCCAGAAATTTAGGTCAACTTTAGCACTATTTAGTTCGTTAACAAAATGTCCAGTCTTTTAGCAAATTTAACATTCATTTTGCAAATAGCTTTTGCTTTTTCAGCAAATCCCTGCAGCAATTAGCAAACTACTTTCAGCAAAAAGCATTCACACTTGCATTATCACAGACAATGCAACTTTTCTAGTTTAATCTTGTTTCAATACCACAAATGAAGGACAGAGGCTGCACAATTCATTAAAAGTCTAATAAACTATTATCTTAATTTAGTTAGTTTAAAGCTAATGATGGTTAAGATTTGTGTTTTACATCCACTTTGCGGATGAGCTGATTAGTCTACTTATTGGAAAAATAATCTGTGATTAATCGACTATTTAAATAATCGTTTGTGGCAGCACTAGCTGACAGCAACAAAAGTGACCTCAAAAACCACAAATCTCTGCATTGATCCATCCATCTGTGCTGTATAAGTATCAAGTTTCTGCATGAGTGGATCAATTAAACTAATAAATGCAAGTCTTGCTTGCTTTTTTTCTTTTTTTAAACTCATCCAGACTATCAGAGGCCAGGGCCAAACGTAGCACCAGCAGGGCTAATTCATTCACTGGGCCAAACAAACCTGCGGCGTCCTGATTTTTCTCGCCACACCTCACTTCTCTGCTCTGCATACCCCCAAGCAATGCAACCAGCAGCAGAACCTAATGAAACCAACAAGCTAGCTCAGTCTGCGCCCAGAGACCCGCAGAAGTGGAGCAGCCCTTAACTAGCAAATGGGGTCGTATTCCCCACTGAGAGCGGGGAGTGGAGGAACCTCATTTAGCCGTAGCCTGCAGACTCTCCTTTTCTCGCAAATTGTCAAATAAAAATCTGGGGTTCACTGAGCCGCTGAAAGACAATGCTTCATTAGTTACTGAGCTTTTAGAAAAAGAATAGGTAAAAAGCTTTGTCTGAATCATGAGACATTACAGGAAAAACTGTGCACACTTTGTGGGATTTAATGAACCAATTTCTGTAAAAGGAATGTTGTTGAAACTAAATTTCAGGAAAAAATCCCTTTAATGGTTCCAAACTTTATTGTACATTTTACCCTCTCACCTGAGCTGTCAGCACTGACATAAGCCTCTGCAGACTCCTTCAGTGACCGGAACAACATCTCATAATTTTCAAAGAAGCGTTGCTTCTCAACAAAGCACTGATAAAAAAAACAAAAGGGAACACATCAGTACAAATTTTAGAGTGTTATTTTTGCTAGCACAGTATTTCAAAAGTTCGAGCAATTTATGTATTTAAAAGAAAATCCTTACTATGTAATTGTGAAGCATCAGTTCCACAGATTCCTGTCGGCCATATTTGACGATCCACGATTTTAGTTTGGACTCTGCTATCATGAGGAAAGCCTGCATGTGGTGTTTGTTTTCCAGAAACTCCATTCTAGCCAGATGCGCACTAGAAGACGTGGAAACGAAGTTCAACCTGGAAAAGTAGATATAGATAAGACAATGTATTCCTTTGGTTTTCTGAAAGCATGGGAAATACTGTGAGGTGTGTATTTTTTTGGACAAACCGTTCAGCCATGTCTTGGAGTTGGTCCGGAGGAACGGGAATTCCGTCGACACTTCTGTCTTTGTGGATTCTTTGAAAAATCTGCTGGTGACTTTCAAGGCTCCTCAACACATCCTGTCCAACAAACAGACAAAAAAGCTAAAGATTCAATAAATTAATGTCAGAAAAAAGGATTTGGGTAAAAAAATATTTTGAATTCTCTGTATTTAAAGATTAAAGTCAACATTCTAATATTAAGGTCCTATAAACTTAATAAAAGTACAATCCCTCATGAATGTAAAAACTGTGATGTCATTTTGTTTTGTTTTTTTACTATCTTTGGTTAGTGAATTGATGTTTCTTGTGATGTTTTTTGTTATCATACAAATTAAAAACGTAAATGTTTCTAATTTTATTTCTGTGTCAAGCTCATAGTAACAAAAAGATTCTCAGATTAAAGTTTGAGTAATGAAAGTAAAATTTTTGAAATCTTAATAAGTGTATTTCATTTCTTACATAGTTATCATGTGGGAGGAAAAAAAATATGTTACAAAATTTCTGTCAATATTTTGAGATTATTTTGAAATTTCCCTCCATTTATTCTTGTCTACTTGTTTGCATGTATCCTCTATTCCTGCTTTGTCCTGTGGAGGCTCACGGGGGTTGCTGGAGCCTATCCCAGCTACTTTATGGGAACTGTGACAATTTGTCTAGTTCATTTACAACCACATGAATACATTCATTACTTTGTAGCACTTTAGAGTCACCAAAACAACCAGTTTTTGGATCCAAACATGCACGAAGAGAAAATGCAAACTCCGCACAAAACTGCATTATGTCCTTTTTATTTGCTGACCTTGTGCTGCTCCAGGGCTCTGTGCACAGTCTTAGCGGTGACATCATCCGCCTGCTGGACGACCGTCTCGTCTCGCAGCGCTCCTTCTGCCTCATGCAGCCAAACCCCAACCGTATCCAGAGGAGCTGGCAGGGATCTGTCCAAGTGGAGGTGCCAATCCAGAAGCTGCAGGACAGACGGGAGCAAACAGAGATAAAACTGATGAAGTAGCAATGATTAGGTTTCTGTTAAAACAATCACACATTTTGAAAGAAAGTTGAGTTCTGCCTCTCTCACCACATTGGATGCCCTTTCCCAAGCCTGTTTAACCAAAGCCTGATCCACTGTTAGCATCCCGTCCCGCTGCGTTGACTGTAAGGCTGCCTCCACCTGCTTCCGCCTCACCTCCAGCTGTACATGAAGACTTTTGAACAACTGAAAAGAAAAATCCATTCACTTATTCTTTTTCATGCACCTTTTCAGATCCATGCTTCATTTTCAATCTTTAAATTATTAAAAAAAACGAGGAAACCCCACTTTGCAGCTAAATATGGAACCTTTCCAGAGGCTGAGACTGATGAGCCAGACAGGAAATATGACGGCTCCTGCCTGATCCCTCTTGTGTAATGCCACTGATTAAGTTCATAATAGGAACGTCTGTGCCTAGAGTGCCCAGCTTAAACGGTGCAAACACACCAACCTGGTACTGTTGAGCAAGACTGCCCCCAGTCTCCTGTGTTTGCAGAGCATCTCTCTCCAGCTGGTCCAGCCACATTTTGAGCTCCCTCAGGGTCTTTCGCTGCTCTCTCTGGATGCAGAAGGTTGAATGGTGGCAGACAAGGACAAGAAAAGGAAAAAAGAATCAGATGAAAGAGTTCAATTTAAAAAACGATGATTTGTCTCAACCAAAAACCCACAAAAACACTCAGCTTATGCAAAGTATTTGGTTTAAAACCCCCTGATATTTAACTGAATTTCGGTAATCGTTAATGCTTTAACACTTCATCCCCCTGTGACAGCTCAGATTTTGCCAACTTGTGTTTCTAAATGTTTCTTTCCCTTCAAGTTAAAAGTGCAACTGAAAGTGATTTATGGGCCAAACATTTGCAGTGAAGAAAAGAAGCAGCCGGATCAGCACAACGTGACCGGAGCAGCTCTGCAGTGCATCAAAAAGCTCGGCTCACCTTAAAAAACAGGCCTCGTCTGCCCACAACCTTTCCATCAAATATGCTGCATCAGTGCAAACCACTGAGGCGTTCATTGTCATGCTAATGCAACCGGCACATTCAACAAAGGGCAATATCACAACCTATTAAACTGGACTTTTTTCCTGTTATCGTCGCTCAGACACCCTGAGGCCTTAATATTAAATCAGATGAGCTACTCTGACTGGAGAAGTGGTGTTAACTTGTCACTGAGCTGCAGAAAAGTACAGAAAAATCTGCACCTACCTCCAGCATTTCTTCTATATCTCGAGGAGCGAGGTCATGCTGCACAAGAACCGGAAAGCACAACACAAAAAGAGAAAGGTAAGAAGAACAAGACATGTTTGTTAAATTTTGTTAAAGAACTATAAAAGAGCGCTGAAGTTGACCTATTTTTTTTTTTTAATTTGTAGGAAAATTGCTTAAAAATCCCTAATACATGCCAATTTTGAAAAAAATATTTAGTGTGTTGCTTAAATATGAGCTGAACTCCAAATTAGCCCCAAAAAACTTAATAGATGCCAAATCAGCCAAAAAACCAAAAACAAATTTGTTGCTAAAATAGAAGCTTAACCTCAAATTAACATTAAAAAAACTCAGTAGATGCCAAATTAGCCAAAAATAACCTAGCTTGTTGCTTAAATACTAGCTAAATTCCAAAGTTGCCTAAAAATCCTCAGTAAACTAGTCAAAAACCTTAGCCTTTGCTAAAATATAAGCTAAATTCTAAATTAGCTTAAAGAAATCTCAGTAGATTACAAGTCAAAAACGTTAGCATGTTACTAAATTATTAGCTAAACTTTAAATTAGCTTAAAAAATCTCAGTAGATAACAAGTCAAAAACGTTAGCATTTTACTAAATTATTAGCCTAACCTTAAAATTAGCATAAAAAACCTTAGTAGATGCCAAATCAGCCAAAAAATACCTAGCTTGTTGCTTAAATACTAGCTAATTCCAAAGTAGCCTAAAATTCCTTAGTAAACTACAATAGTCAAAACGTTAGCCTGTTGCTAAAATAGAGGCTAAGCTCCTAATTAGTCTATAAAAATCTCAGATTAACAAATTAGCCAAAAACGTTTAGCATGTTGCTAAAGCATGTAGCATGATGCTGCTATCAGGTAAAGTCCACATTTTTTTAAATTACTAAAAAAAGATGAAAAAATAGCCCATGAATATATTTAAAGGCTTATTGCTAAACTACTGAAAAAAGCATTCACACAATAAAAGACAAACTGTTTGTGGTGAACCCACAAGGATTAAAACAAAACAGGATTAGCCAGATGTTCAAAAAAATGTAGTTTACACATTTGACAGCTGCTTACCTCTTCTTCTTCCTGCTGTCCCTGTGCGTCCTTCTGCTTTCGCTGGGGATGATATTTCAAGAACTGGGCTACATACGTCATAACAGATTTCTCATCCGGCTTGTCCACATCCACATCTGAGGAGGGAACAAGAACAATGTAATCAAAAGTCACATCGACCTTAAGGTAAATGTGGGTTCTTACAGGGGCAATTATTCACAGTCTAGCTGGATTGGTCTACATTTCAGACCAACGTCCTGCTTTGGTTGTGGACGTTCTGCCATGCTGAATCTCACGGCCTAATGGACCTTAATTACGTCGATGTCAAGCTTGATTTGTTAGAGATGCCTCTGAAGGGCAGGCGTGAAAGCCACAGATGGTGTACTGTGACAAACCTTTTTTTTTTTTCTAAAAATGTGTTTGATAAAGAAGCGAATAATTAGAGGTGAGCTAATTCCCATTACTCCACTGAGTCCAATTAAAGGGATCTCTAATTAGGGATGATTTGGTCTAAAAACAAAAGAAACAAAGAGGATAACAAAGGTAATCTTGCAGAAATGTGGATTTTTCTGTTCAACTTTTAGGAAATGCAATAATGGATCATGCCTTCTGGATCAAGAAGCTGTGGAACGCCCAACTCCGTCTCAGCCAATAAGAAAGCTTCCTGCAGGTTTTCCCGATTGGGCCTCCTTCGTGCTCGTTCCATGTCCACCAGATTAGGTCGGAGGGCATTGATGACAGCGAAGAATGCCAAACCTGTGCGCCAGCTGGGACCAAAGTCCTTCACGTCAAGCCCTAAGCATCTTTGAAGGAGACAAATTCAATAAACAAAGGAGTCTTCTGTGATTCCAGATTTGCAAAAAAAAAAAGTCATCATACTTGGTGGATGTCTGCTGCACCCATCTGAGTAAGGCCTTTCTGGCGCCACCCTGCACGGGCGGCGGGGGTCTCCTTTTGACGGGTGGACTGGTGGTGTCGGTACTGCTGGTTGAGCTGTCCATGGAGGAGGTGCTGCTGGACAGCAGAG
This sequence comes from Oryzias melastigma, assembly GCF_002922805.2. NCBI lineage: Eukaryota > Metazoa > Chordata > Actinopteri > Beloniformes > Adrianichthyidae > Oryzias > Oryzias melastigma. Next base: position 9,636,043 of record NC_050535.1, read on the forward strand.
GAAGCTCTGGTAGGCTGCTGGTAAGCTCTTCAATCTGCAGGAAAGCAGGATTTAATTATGGTCACCGATGACATTAAATACCTACAGGATGATACGGCGACGCAAAACCCCATCGAAACATGTAAATCTGTAACTGACACTGACAGTTTGAGGATTTTGTTGCACGTTTTCACTGTGTTTAGTTTGTCATAATGTGAGGATTAAATTCAGCAGCAACAAAAGTAGAAACTAGAGCTTTACAGCCCTAATTTTTTAATCAAGATAGACTTAAATAGGCAAAGTATAATATAAATCAGCAGTCTATAAAGAAAAAAATCTAAGCTTTTTTATTTGTTTTTAGCTGTGAAATCCTTAAAAAGTACAATTTATGACAGAAATAATTGAATTTTTACTTTTTAAGCCAAAGAGAAAAAAAAATACAGAAAATACTCTTTAAATCGGTTGACGATTTGCTTTTCCGAGTGTTTTATGCCTTTTAAATCTGCTTGGTTTAAAGCATTTTCTCCTGTTGATGTGTCTATTAGGAGCTGTTATTAAGTTCTTCTTGACTGATTCATTGCAGAAGTGCCTGAGGTGACTGTTTTCTGTGCAGATGCTTCAAAGAATTGATTTTCCCGCTAAACGTCTTTTTTATTCAGACAAAAGAGGCTCTTGTTTCCCTCTTAATAAGTACCCAGCTGGGCGTGTGTCAAACGTGTTAGCTATCAAATCGAGGCGTCAGAAACCTTTATTTATGAGTGAATTTACCGAGTGTGCTTTAAAGTCTAGATACCTGGAAGTAAAGGATGATTGTCCAGACCAAACCGAGAACTATGGAAGGGCGTCCATCTACGATGTCTGTGGAATTGATGTTGACCAGCTTGATCTGTGAAAAAATATTTGGAAAGCGTTTTTTATTATAGGAAATTCTGTTATTTTTAATCTCACACACAGTTTTCTTTAGACTTAGGAGTCATACAAATATTGTGATTCACAGGAGTGGAAAAAATACCAACCGGAGATCCTCTGTAGGCAGACTGGAGGCAGATAAGAGAAGAAGAATGAGTCGGACTTGGAAGACAGACAGGAAGAAGTACTCTAGATACAGCTGACTGAAAGCAAACGCCTTATTGACTAAGATGACAGATACTGGAGCATCTCTAACGTGAGATAATGTGAGTGGTCGGCTGAGAGGGGAGATCTATCACCGCCGCACAGGCAACGGGGATTATATCCAGCAGGTATAGAGTAGCAAACGAAGGGGGTAAAAGGAGGCTGTATGCTGTGATATGATGTAGTATTCTGTATTATCAAACAGAGAGGTCAAATTATGAGGACGCTGCAGCAAAACAGGTCATCGCGCCAGGAAAGAACCGCTCTGGCGAGGGGGATATTTAAGTTGGAAGAGATTGGGGCCACGGGAGGCCAACACCCGATAAAAGCTGATAAAAAACATATATGCATTACATGACTTCATATTAAAAAAACACAGTAGGGTAACCAGATAAATCCAACCAGCAGGATGTGGTTGGAGTTGAGGATTGATATGATTTAGTCTGTATTAGTTTATACAAAATTTGATTGTATTCTTGATCAGGTTTTGCCTCTAAAACAGGAAAAAAAATCCAAAACACACCCTACTTCGCGGGCAGAACAGGATAAACGTTTATTGAACAACCTAAAATTATACTGTTTAAACTTTAAAACCGTAACTTTTTAACCTAATTATAAAATAGATATATAGCATTATATGCAATGATGCTAGTGTGAATGCTGTAAGCTGAATTTGTCCGCTGAATATGCTAGTGCTGATAGCTGAAGATGATGAAATTAATAGCTAAAAATGCTGAAGCTGATAGACAAAAAACTAAAAAAAAAAAAAAAAACTTAGGTTAGCCAAAACACTTGCATGTAGCTGAAAAAATAGCCAAACACCAAAACAACCTATTTAACTTAAAAAAGCCTAAACTAGCCAAAATAGCTAGCATGTAAATATTAGCTAAACTCCAAAAGAGCCTAAAAAAACAAAAAAAAAGCTTAAATTTGCCAAAACAGCTAGCATGTAGCTGAAATGTTAGCTAAACTCCAAAATAGCCTAAAAAAATCTTAGTAAATGCCAAAATAGTCCAAATAGTCAGAATGCCCATTTTTAAAACTTTAAAACCGTAACTTTTTAAAATAATTATGAATAATAAAAATGCAGGAATATTATTCCAGAATAAATCAACTTGAACCTTAAATAACTTTCAGTATTTTACTCTCCATAAAAGTTTGTTTTGTCAAAATTATACAAGTTAAAAATAAGCATGCGATAACATTGGGCCATTAATGACAATAAAATAAAATGATCTGACACTTGTGCTCTAAAGTGACAGAAAACCGTTATTTACCAGTTTATTGAAGTCAAAAACATGAATGTTACCTTGCTTTTCTAGAATGTGGATTTTTTCTAATGTTTTTAAGTTCTTATCTTGGAATTTAGGCCATCAGATTGATAAAATTGTCATCACCTTGAGCTTTGGAATACTGTGAAGGAAACATTTTTTTTAAATGAAGGTGAAATTTTTGATGAGCTTATCAAATTTCTTGGTAAAGATGAAACAGGTTTAAAGAAATACATTTATTCAGATGGTCACCTAAATATGGATATATAGACAGCAGCTGAAGGATTAATAATTTTAAATAACACAGGCACATTTATGGAAAACAGAAGACAGAAATTCCTAGTTTGGATTTTTTTTGTATTTACTGAAGATTTTGAAGATTCAGTCTTTATAGCATCATGGAGACACAGCTTCAAATACTTATAAAAAAATATCTATTAAATATTTAACCCAAAATACAGGTAAAGTCTGATTCAGAAACAGTATCTTTGTTTCAAGGAGAAATAATGTATACGCAGGTGTCAGGATGGAGAGGAAGATGGAAGCAGAGCATGGCAGTGAAGGTCAGGACTCAATATCTGAGCCCACGAGGCAGCAGATGATCGCGGCGTGCAGATGTAAAAGTCAAAAAACATGAAAAGAGCTCCTACCTTTCTACCCTCCAGGAACTTGAGAGCTGTACCGATGTTGGCGACCCAGTGGATCCTCTTCAGCTTCTTGCCCTGCTCACATGGCTGGAAGAAGAAGGACAAACAAAAAAATCTAAGAGAAAATTTATGATTTTCTGCCACATATTGTTGATTCAATCTGAAAAAAAGTGTGGACAAATGGAAAAACTGCAGATTCTGAGCAGCGTGAGAAATCAACTAGATCAATACACGGCTTACACCTTAGGCAATATCAGCCAAAACAAAATCCTCAAGATGTGTGTGAACTCTGATCTGTCCTTGTTAATTTGTGCTTTCTTTCCTGACTCAACCATCCCCAAAACACATCGATCGATGAGCTTTTCCTCACACTTCCTGCATAATCAAGGAATAACTGCATTTTTTTGTTTGGCTAGTTCAGGCCAAATAAATGTAATCCGTCTTGACTCAAAGATCCTTTGAAGTCTTTAGCCAAGTCACATGCAGCGGGAAAATGCTCACCAGCTTTTGTCCAGAGAGAACTTCCAGCAGAGCCAACAGCATTACTCCATCTTTGATGTCTTCAAACAAGTCCTTCACTTCCAGAGCTGGGACATGCTGACAAAAAAAGTTCCAAAAACACACAGTTTTTGTTTTTTCACATTATTTACATTTTTATTCACACTTTTAAAATATACAGTAATTTGTCCTCGTATTATAAACTGGTAAACCAGGGGTGTCAAACTCAATCAAACAAGGGGCTAAAATCCAAAACACACCTTAGGATGCGGGCCGAATAGAATAAACATTTATTAAACACTCTAAAACTAATTTTTAAAACTTTAAAACCATAACTTTTAACATAATTATGAACTAGATATATAGCATTACTTGCGATGATGCTAGTGTGAATGATGTAAGCTGAAGATGCTAGCACTGATAGCTGAAGATGCTGAAATTGATAGCTCTTAAACCTTAAATAACTTTCAATATTTTACTCTCCATAAAAATATATTTTGTTAAAATTACACAGGTTAAAAATAAGTGCAAGATAACATCGGTCCATTAATAACAATAAAATAAAATGACCTGGGGGGCCCGATAGAATTACCCAGAGGGCCGAATCCGGCCCCCAGCCTTGACTTTGACACGAGTGCGGTTAAGCATTCCAGGAATGCAAACACCAGGAATCGTATTTTTTTTATGTTGCATGGGATTCTGGGTGTTCAGAGCCAACATATATTCCCAAAAGAAATATTCCAGATTAATGCATTAATTTAAACTTGTGAAACATGGATAAAGCAAATCCTCATGAAAGCGGTATTTAGAGTACAGCAATGCATTACATTACTGACAGCTGGATTTCCCCAAAGCCCCAGCAGACTCTGAATGGGCTCCTCAAATCCTAAAATATGCTGATGGGTTCAAACTCTATCTTTCCCGCTGACTTCCTCCCCTGACCTGACACAGACTTCAGGAAATCCACATATCTCTGCTCCTGGCCGAGGATTTCTCTTAAACACAGTCACATGCTGAGGTTGAGGGGAGGTTTAGAGGAAGAGGGGGGACTATTCAGACGAGCGCAACCATCCACGGAGAGATTAGAGGCGAGAGGAGTGAGGGGAGACAGTATGCTCCACTTAAAAGTGAAGTGTTTATACTGTAAGACTGAGGAAAACTATATGAGGAGGGGGTTTTAATCGAGAAGAGAGACTGTCAGCGAGACGGAATGCAGATGACAGGCAGAGAGGGCGACGCTGACCTTACGTCTTTCAAAAATTAATTAGAAAATAAAGCGGGTCTTTGTGATAATTCCTTTTCTAATGTCATTTCATGGCTTTAAATTTTTGAATATGCAGGCGGCACATGACAGAGGAGGCTCTTACAAAGGCGCCACTCAAAGGGATAAGTTACAGCGTGAGCTAATTGAAGTTAAATTCACCTATTTGTTGAGGATAATCCCAAAGCTAATGAGGAAATTTTAGCGTAATTACAAAAATAAGAAATTCATTTCCTCCGCAGAGGAAAAAAAATAAATCAAGGTCCTAATGAGCTAATTACACATGAGTGTCTGGGTCATAATTGATTGTGAGCAGAGGAGTTGTGTGCCATTATGATAATCTGCAAAAATGTTAACAGTTTGAAGGAGAACTGGCTTTAAGAAAGTCAAAACATTCCAAATTGTGTGTAAAAATGCAAATGAAAGAAAAGTGACTGACAGTAGAAGAAACGCACCCCCAAAAAATGATGAAACTGACAGGAAAAGGAAAACAAAGAAGCTGCAGGAATTTCAAGCTGCTTGCAAAAAAAAAAAAAGGGAGCTTAGGAAGTTAAGGCAGATTTTTTATGAGCCACAGAAGTCGTAAGAGAGCCTCACTTACTGCTTCTATAATCTCTAATAACGCTTGGTTCACTGATTACGCCACTAAGACTGTTTTTCTGGAAACCGCCTGAGCGGCGATGAAACCTCTGGCCACTCCGTAATTAAGCTTTAACCTTCTCAGAAAGGATTTGTCAAATGGAAACTTGGGGGTTTGCTTGCTGAGCCCCCCACCAACCCATCACTCCACTATGCTGAGTGGAATTTCACTCAAAAACTGAAAAAAAAGTGTCTTATTTTGATGCCAGCAGACTTCAGTGCCTCCCTTAAACATAAAAGTGTCCCTTTAACTTAATGAAATTCACAATTTTTTTTATAGTTTTCATCTTTGCAGAGGTAATCTGGTGAACTAAGTAATGACACCCATTAATCTCCTGTATAAATTACCAGCTCCAATACGTCCTCTCTTTAAAAACTCTTTAGTCTGAGGCTATATGACTTCTTTTGTTATACCTGTGGAGTGAAAAAGTAGGGGGGAGGGAACTTATAGTGAATGGAAGCCCCTTCTTAACCCACCTTGCGATTAATCACACACCTTGAGGCGCTCAATTTAGGACTCATGATAACTGGAGTGGTATAATCATCTGCATTGCTAGCAGCAAGATCTGTCCCTCGGAGAGCAAAACTTTTTCTTTTTTTTTTTTTTAAACGATTCACTTAAAATCAGTAAAATTCCATCATCAGGGAAGTTGCTACTGCGATTATCTAAACTTTTGACTCCTTCACGCCGTCTCTATATGCAAGTGACTATTTTCCACTGTCTCTCTTTCACAAACCTTAGGGCGACCATCTAGACATTTTGGAAGACAAATATAGGCCAATCAGCATCACCATGGCAACACTAGGCATCAGGTGAAAGGGTATTTTCCTGAGGAGGTAGCAAAACTATACAATTAATATAGTGAAAGGTGTAGAAATCAAATATATCTTGCAGTGGAACAGCTGAATCCATTAATTATTGTCAATTAAAATGGAATTTAAATGAAAGAATTTTGCTAAACCAATTTGTTATATCTGAAAAAAGAGGCTTCAGTTCAATTATGTTAGGTGAGGAAGATACAAGGCGGCTTGGTTTGTAATAAAATGGTTTGGTTATCTTATCGACGTCTTTGTACGTTTGCATGGGCGGTGCCGAGGAAACGCCGTCAGCCTGCTCTAATGCGGAAAGGAGAGTCAGGAAGAAATACTGCCTGCAAGCACCTGTAAAGCTCTTTAATTAACACTTTTAGCTTATCGTCCTGTTATCACTCTGAGGAGAAGGATTCCTTTGGGAAGAGGAAATTTCTGCTCCAAACTGTGTGTTAACAGTTTGCAAAAAAATCCTTAGAGGTTGCTTTGTAGGGGAAATCAAATCACCCTTTTTTTGTTTAGGAAACTAATAAGAGGCACAAAATAAAAGTAAATTATTGACCAATTTTGGTGCAATAACCAGTTTAGGTGGAAAATATTCAGATTTTTTCTCTTAACTGCAAAAATGAAGATAATCTTCTTCCTTACCAGGGGAGGAACTAACGGGGGCCAAAGGGGCAGCTGCCCTTTAGCAAAAAGTCTTGACTCCCAACTTGCCCTCTTTTTTTTCAATCAATGTTAGAGTCATTATTGACAACGACTAAGATATCATCAATACACAATAAAGAAATATAAGTATTTTTTTCCTTTCATTTGTTATGGCTTTCCACTCTGCTGTTCTCATTTGGCTCCTTTTGCCAAAGTCTTCTGCCCTCACATATAAAGTGTTGTAGCTCCGCCCCATTTCCAACTGTTTGCCAAGTTTAGTCAAAGTTGGCAACTCAGAATAATTCATTTTTTAAGTTTTGTTAAAGAGTTATCTATTCATATCCAAAATCAGCTTTACTGGTCTGTTTTGAGTGGACATGCAAGGAATTTGACTTTGGTAACTTCTGGTCTCACAAAGATCATACAAAGATGAAACAAAGTATAAAAACAGGAAAAATCAAAGATATATGAAACATTTGAATTGATTTAATAATTCTTATGTGTTTGGTTTTGCAATCTGTCATTATTCAGAGTTTATCAGAGAGACAGTTAAGGTGAAGAAACTGTCTTTGTGGCTGGTGGTTTTGTCGTACAGAGCTCTGAAAGGCTAACCAGAGGGGTGGAGTCTAAGCAGATTGTGGAGATTTTACCAGGTCTGGACCGGTACAAGTCCAGAATGGAGGGACGTTTGGAACCCATAACCTTCTCATGCTTGGTTTTAGAATTTACCAGCAAGTAATCGCTAAACACAGCTGACATTTTACTTTCTTTCTTACCACCTGACTAAACTTACCTTATTGTAAACACCAAATGGATGGTTTTCATTTTGGTTACACCCTTCATTTCAGTTTACATGTAGATTTTTCTCTACTCACTGAGATGATGATATAATCTGGAAACATCCGAATCTACACAAAGCCCTGTCCAAACTTATCTGTCAGTCAAAAAGGTGCCCAGAATTGAATCCTGATGTACTCCTATTTCTGTCACTCCTGCAGCATATTATACCTCTATCATCACTCTCATGTATGTTCTGCACCACCAACATGTCTCAGTCAAGTTCAGGCACGCATGGTGGTTAATTCATCCTCAGACCTGAATCTCACTTTTCTGATCAAATGTTTACCCCTTAGACCAACCGCTAAATTAATTTTTCTGCTCCACATCAGCTTCAGGCCAAAGCTTCCTCAGCTGTCCTAATCAAACGGGGAACCTTGAATGCAGCATCGCTAATTGGAATGACACTTAACGGGGTTGCATTGTGTCATACTTGCAACCTCTTTAAATGAAGCTGAGGAGCACGGTGAGGCGGGATGCAGTAATTACAGGCATGTGAAGGCCACCTCATGGGGCTGCAGATGTGTGGGTTAGTCTGCCAACACCTTAGGGAGTCTTTAACTTAGAAGCCTCTATTTTGAGCTGTCTAACTTTGCCCAATGTTGAGATAAAGAGGTTATTAGGATACAAATTACTGATTGTTGATTGCAGTAAAAAAACTGAGATAATTATGCTGTAAATCTCTGCCAGAAGCCTTGTAGGAATGAAAGAATAAGAAGGGAATCATGTGAGAAAGAATGACTGAGTGTGTGGTCTTATCTGGAAAAGTCAGTCATATGACTGGCTCCAAACGGGACTGTGTGCACAGGGAACGGAGGAAAGTTGGGTCATTCAGAGAGGAAGAGCGATGAGCGGGGAAGTTTTCAAAGCACAAAGCTGGCACAAAGCGGTGGGGGGGGGACCGAGCAGACCCTCTTACCTTTGCCAAGTGGGAATTGATCCATTTTGTGAAGGTCCTTTTCTGCACCGCCTCCTGCTCATCTGCAAATCAGAACCCAGAGCGTCACTATTAATCGCACGCGATGATAAACAAATAAGGGATTAGAAAGCAATCTTTGTTTGCTCTTTAATTTGTACTTGTGTTGCATTGTGAGAGTTGATTGTGTTGCAGGGCTTTAATTAACTGATGTATCACTTTGTGTTTGTGAACGCACAAAAAAAATGCTTTTAGCATAAAGCGGCACAACTTGGTTTCTCTGGTTTACCTCCACATGTGGTTGTTTGTGCTGCCATAAAGGCCGTTTACCAAAGGGACAATCAATGGCATAGATGTCTCCTTAAAAAGCCACTTAACTTATCTGAGAACCAAAAGAAACATCAAAGAGTTTGGACTTTCCTTTACCTTAATGGAATATCCCGATGGATTGATTACACTTAAGTTGGTTAGTGTGTCACTGTGAGCAGATGTGAGTGGAGGGAAAGAGGGAGAATGGAGGGAGGGGTGGGGGGGGCTGCAGTTCATACATAATGCAGACACATTCAAGTATAGTCATACATGCGACTGAGCAGCCCCTGTTTTATAAATTAGTCTTTTGATTGGGTTCGGGAAGAATCAAATATTGATAGGTGGAAGTATTGGATCAGAATGGGGAAGATTTTTGCATGGTGGAGCGGGGAGGCGTGTGCAGGAGAGCACGGCTGCATCTTCTCAGGGACGAGGTGACTTTGAACTATCGATGCACACAAGCACCCCACACACGAATCCCCTCCAATCAAAAAAGAGAATTCAACAAATCATCCAAAATTTTCTCCTGCAGTGAGTTTAAAATTCATAAAATATCAAGAAAATGTACTTTTATTTGCTAAAAAACAGCTCAAAATCAGAATTAAAATAAAAATGAGTTTTCCTTTAAAGTTAAAACATGTGAAAAAAGCAGCATGTTTGACTGAATGACATCCAAAAACAGAACATAAATGATCACACAGAAACACATCAATCTAGAAACACCTTTTAAAAATCAGCCCATTTCTATTAATATTCAAACAGCCTTTACTAAAAAAATACCCTTCAGGGGCATTTTAGTTAGGAAATTACAATGCAAAGTGCATACACACACACACACTACACACAGTGTCAGGCACGTACAGCTTCCACGCTGCAGTGCAACACTGAATCACACGCCTCCTCATGCACATTCGGTGAACTTCCTCTCCTCAGCGGGGCTCACACACAATCTCACTCACCGCGGAGGTAATGGTAGAATCCGGCCACCAGGTTGAGAGTCTTTTTCGGGGAGCTTTCCCCTCCTAATCTTCCTTCCATCTTGCACTCCGGACTATCATGAGTGTCTCCAGAGGGCATCCAGGACACTTGCCCTTGCTCCTGCCCTTGCTGCCTCTTTTTGTGGAGGCGTCTTAAAAGAGTTCCCGGAGACCTTCAGGGGTGACAGCGGAGGAGCTGTCGCCCCTGAGGTGATGCAGAGAAGCAGCGCTCCCAGGTATCCGTCTCCACGTCCTGCTGTCCTCTGTCCCGTCCTGCAGTAACAGGCTGCGGACTCAGTCAGACTGTTTTTCCCGGCTGTTAAGCAGCTGGGGAGTGTGATGTGAGAATACCCGTGATACTGAACATATTTGTGTGTGTTTGTGTGTGTGTGTGTGAGTGTTGCGCAGTGCCGGCTTGCCTCAGCATCAATCTTTCCTGCTCCCTCTCCCTCTTTCCCTCTCACAGACCCTCTGCCTCATCTTCCCTCTTTCTATGCATTTTTCACTGTAAGCTGCAAGAACAATCCGCCCCCCCTTCCCCAAAGACTGGCCAATCAGGAGGCGTCGGAGTGAGTGATGTCACAGCAGCCTGGTCCTGATGAGGCGCTGGAGGACTGAGTGCTTGTGAGCGGGCTGGTAGACTCTGACAGCGCTACGCTCACTATGACACGTGCTCTTACACGGCGTCGACACGGCAGACGTTCAGGGATCCTCACCGTGCGCTCCTAATACCACACACGTGGTGTTCAAAGACTGGCACTACGACAGCACAAACGATTTTCTCTGACAGACCTTGAACTCACCCCAACTGAAACACAGATACAACACTTTCTGTTTTTTTAAAGATGACAGAGATTTGAGGCAAGAATATCTGTAAATTTTGTATACATTTATTATGTATAGGAAACTTGAAACACAAAATCAACATAATATTCATATATAAATAAATATATTTACTGTCCAGTGAATTATTGTCCAATGAAATCTATCATAGTAGAAAAAAGAATATAGCATCCAGTAATTCTTAAATAAACCAATTTCCCCACTATAAGGGCATTGCTTTAATAGTAACAGCAGTTTCTGTCAGTCAGAAGGTCAGTAGTTTGATTTCTTGCACATTGTATTTTTTACATGCCGATGTGCCCTTGAGCAAAGCACAGCAAATGTGAAGAGTTTTGTACGTAAAACTCACTTTAAGTGAAGCCAAAACATTTAAGTTAAAAAATGTTATTCTGCTTATACATTGGGTTGTTTGTAGGGGTGTAACAATTAATGGTTAATTGATTAATTGATTTATTTTCCCACAATCCAACTTGTCTGGGGCTACTTGGATTGTGGGAATATACATTGGTTAATTCAAAATCAATTAATCTTTAAAGGGGCCATAGCATGATTTTTTTAAGCCTTTCAGAGTCAACTATGTTCATATATATGATCATATATTACCTTTGGAAAAGTAAAAAACAAATTACTTATGAAATATTAATTATTTTTGTGAGTTTTTTCCAATCCAGAAGTAAAACGACTCGTTTCTTGAGGCTCCGCCTGCCATTCCGCCCATTTTAAGACATTATTTTAGAGTCTTCAGCAGTGTGTCTACATTTCTCCCACTAAAAAACAACCGTCCAAATTTCTTCAAAGATTGATGCAAATACCATATATCTGCCTTTAGTAGCCCCAGCCATCGCTACACTGGCTCACAACAGAAATACACTCAACGTCTATACGACTGTGCCTGAGGGGGTGGAGTAGGGAGTGTCTTAAAGGAACCCCGCATCTAAAGTATTTAGAGTATTTAGTATCCGGAATTTATTGAAGACTGGACACAATTGGAAGATTGACGGTATTCTGCATCTAAAATGAAAGTTTTTTGCTGATCACCGCTAGCTCTGTGGAGAAATTGGGTGTTGGTGTTAGACTGGAGGCGGAGCTAGCAGAACAGACTCTTCCTGGAAGGGGCTGTCTCACAAATGTGATGTCAGATCGTGAGGACCCGCTCATTTTTGTGGGTATGGGAGGGGGTGCTATTGAGAGCGCAGGTTTTTAGAGGATTACTCAGAAATGCATGAACGAATAAAAATATCACTTTGGGGTTCTTTATAGTGAGGAATGAACAGAATAATTCACTTAAAAGCTCAAAAAGATGAATTTTCATGGTATGGCTTCTGTAATTACTAGTCGATGAATCAATTATTTGATTAACAATTAATAGTTAATTGATTCATTGTTAATCCATTGATCGGTTAGCGATTAATCAGTTAACGATTAATCGATTATATTTCCACAATCTAACTTGTCAGAGGCAAGTTGGATTGTGAGAATCCTTTTTAGTTCTGTTATTTTCCTATTAGCCTTTTTAAGTCCATTTTTAAACTATGACAATATGTATTTTTGTATAAAACAATATACAAAAACATTGTGTGTTTTGGTAAATGACAAAACAACTAGTAAAATACTTTCTCAAATTGAGTTTTTATATATTTACTTACACAATTTTGGCGTTTAAACCTTGTTTTGTCTCTGTAGTGTCATTTGTACCTAAAAATATTTGTGCAAAAAATGAAATATATAAAACTGCAAAAACAAACAGAACTGATCTTGTGTTTTTTTAGACTCTGCTCTGACTGACAGTGAACAATTGGTCACAGATTTTGGCTGGACAATAGATATTGTCTAATTCTTTATCAATCTGTCTAACCTGCGCTCTCCTTTTCTTCCGCCTGTTTATTATTCCCCTATTTGTTTGCTGTTTCCTCCTACACACACACAAACACACACATGCAAGCATGCAGGCTCTGCGGGTTCTGGAAATATTAAAAGCACAGGACTCCTCTTTGAAAGCACATTAAAGGACTTTCCTGGAAAGCAATATCCACCCTGAAGAGCCTGGTGGGTCTTATATCAGTCTTAAAGATGAAAGGACCATTCATCATTTGTGTGATTTTTCTCTTTTGTTCTTGGAGTTCTCCCCATAAGGGATTTTAATTATGAAAGTCATCAATAACCAATGGCAGCTGTCATCCGCTATCTGTCTGCTGATAATCACCCTGCTGACACCGTTCCCTTTAACAGGCCTGAAAGTGGCCGTCACAGAGCCCTCACAAGCCTCTTTGAAATGCCGGTCGTTTTTTTTTTCATTTCAGCATTGGACGCTGTGTGGATATTTTAAGTGGCAGACAAACAGGAACCTCCAAGAAATGTTTGTACCGCTTGTTTCCACCTGAAATCCATACGTTTATGTTTCTGGAAAGCAGAATCCAGTGAAGCTTTTCTATTTGCCTCAAACTGCTGGTCAATAAAGATCTTGCAAGAAAAGCCTTGGCCAGTACTGCAGCAGACTAAAATCTATCGTTCTTGACATACTGCTGTTTGTGCAGAACCAGTCAGCCCACACATTAACAGTGATGTAAATAATGAAACAGGCAATATTGATGGATTTTAGTTTCATTGAAAAAAAATTATTTTCCAAATTAAAGACGTCCTAATAGGGGTGCTGGAGCTGTCCAGGGTGCTGAAAGCATTAACGTTGATTTTTTAAAACACATTTAAGGTATATTATTTATCTTTGCAGAGCAACTATTGTCCTTAAATACGGTAGATGTTGGATGTGAAGTGAAAACAAGGAGAGGAAACTGAAATTATATTGTTCAAACTATCTAGAAAAACAACCCCAGGACAAAGTAGAGGAAGGGGATTCCCAGGGACCCAAGACAGACGGGGCTTCATAAACACTCCTGGTGTAATCTGAAAAAGACCTGCCCTACTGCAAAAGTAGAAACACATCGTCTCCTCCAGGCTCCAGATCTCAGGGGTTTTTGCACCAGACAAAAAAAAAAAAAAGACGAGGCATTCACAGTTAAACTAGAGTGAACCTCAGCTGGTTTGGATCTCTGCTGGAGCCCCTGGCAGGCCAGAAAAACACCAGATCCCCTTGCTGAGGTTGTGGAGGTTGGATGTGGGTCAGCGCCCCGCGCTCATACAAGTATGTGTCTGCGGGGCGTGATGCTTCCCGATGAGAGGAGGAACAGTGTATTTTTAACCATTAAAGAGAAAAAAAAACATCTTCTGTAGGGTGAAACTGCGCCGCGTCTGCTCGTATTGTAATCTCTACAGCCCAAGGATATTTGGGTTTTCTGTGTGAGCAACTAAGAGTTCCTGTTTGGCCCCAGAAAGAGTGCAGAGACGCAACTCCACCTAGTGGGCAGCTAAAGTTACTATGGAAGTGCTTAAGCAATAGACAAAACAAGAAAGGAAAATTGATCAAATAAGAGTATTTTAAATGAAGACTCAAATAAATTTGACTTATTATCTGTATTATGTAGGCTGATGGATATTAAAATAAAGGCTGCATCCTTAAATTAATCTATGAGACAGGGGTGTCAAACTCAGTTGCACAGAGGGACAAAATCCAAAACACACCATAGGTCACTGGCAGAACAGGATAAACATTTATTAAACAACCTGAAACAAAATTTTTAAAACTTTAAAACTTTTAAACATAATTATGAACCAGATATATAACACTACATGGGATATTTCTAGTGTGAAAGCTGTAAGCTGAATTTGTCTACCGAAGATGCTAGTGCTGACAGCTGAAGATGCTGAAATTGACAGATAAAAAAGCTGAAACTGAAAACTGAAAAAAACAGCTATCATGTAGTTAAGAAATAGCTAAACTTCAAGATAGCCTAAAAAACTGAAATAAGCCCAAATTAGCCAAAACAGCTGGCATGTAAATATTAGCTAAACTCCAAAATAGCCTAAAATTTTGTTAAAAGCCTAAATTAGCCAAAATAGCTAACACGTTGCTGAAAATGAGCTAAACTCCAAAACAGCCTAAAAAACTTAAAAAATAAGTCTAAATTAGCCACAACAGTTAGCATGTACCTGATACGTTTGCTAAACTCTAAAGTAGCCTAAAAAATCTCAGTAAATACCAAAATAGTCCAAAAAGCTATTAGAATGCCAATTTTAAAAAATTTAAAACCGCAACTTTTGAACTTAATTATGAAAAATAAAAAGGCAGGAATATTATTCCAGAATAAATCAACATAAACCTGAAATGACTTTCAATATTTTACTCTCCATAAAAATTTGTTTTGACAAAAATATGCAAGTCAGAAATTAGCTTAAGATAACATCGGGCCATTATATCAACAATAAAATAAAATGATCCGGGGGGCCGAATTTGTCCCCCGGGCCTTGACTTTGACACGTGCTTTAAGAGGAGTTGGAGAAAGGTGTTGCCTGCAAAAGCTTTTTTTTCTATTATTTTAAATTCGTTTTGCTGTTTATTTGCTGTAATGCATCCTCACAGGCTGCACAATATTAATGGAAAAGCTCGTTTCAGCTATCATGCACTAAATGGGGGGCTTTATTGTGTACTCCCAAGGCATCCTGTAATTGTTCCATATTCTCCCACATAAGTGCACACATGGGGATCCCACCTCACTGACACACAAAGTGATTTTACAGATTACAGCAGCTTTTTAGTCCCTTTTCATCTCCAATAGCATATTTATCCACTTCCTGATTCCAGCTCTTTTACTCCAACCTAAAAAAAAAAAGAAACACACTTCCTCTGAAGTACTTTAGCTCCGGCTCTCAATAGCACCCTCCATCATGCTCTCAGCACCCCCACTCAACCCTCACGTGTCCATTCAGCCACCCCATTCTTCACGCCACTTCATCTGGAGCACATTTTTACCAGTCCAAACCAAAGTGCTGAGACGGAAGTCAAAATGCCAAGCCATTAGCATAGCTAATTATGCTTCGGTAATAATGACACCACATTAAAGGGAATAAGAAGGGGGGGAACAAGTCAAAGTGATTATCAAAACAAACCCTTTCCTCTCTCAAAGCTCCTTCTCCTTTTTAGCAGCAGATGTGCAGAGAAGGCATCTTGTCTGGGACAAAGATGAACAAATATTGCAAAATCGGGGAAGTCAATTTCTGCACCTGCAGTCACACAACAAGGATAAATGAGTGTGACTGGTGAAAAGTGAGGTGATTTGAAATGATATAGCAAAATACAGCATGAATTGGGTCAAAAAAGCAGTTGAATTAAAAAAAATCTGTCAATTTTAAGAAATTCTGACAGATTGGTGTGACACCAAAATCAGGAATGTCCCTACAGATTTGTTCAAGAATATCAACATAAGGATAACTAATGAACTGACTCAGGGTCAATTTACTGTTTTAAAATACTTTAATCTTAATAAAATAAGTTAAAGGGGCCAGGCCATGATTTTTCTTAAGCCTTTCACAGTGAACTATATCCATATCTTTGATCATATCTTACCTTTGGAACACTAAAAACAAATTATTTATAAAATATTAGCTATTTTTCATTCGTTTTTTTCCTGCCCGGAGTAAAACGACTTGATTCCTGAGGATTTGCCTGCTGCTGCGTATGGCTGGCGCCCATTTCATGACATCATCCCAGAGAAATCCGTGTGTCTGCATTTCTCCCACGAAAATAATCCAAACATCTTCAAAGATGGATGCAAATACCATAAATTGAGTGTTGGTGACTGGTGACAATGCTGGCAGAGAAGACTCATCCTGGAGGGAGCGGTTGGCATCGTGCTGACGTCAGCACGTTGCCAACCGCTCGTTTTCGTGAGTATGGGAGGGGCTGCTGCAGACAGCGCAGGTTTTTAGAGGATTACTCTTAAATGCATAAACGGATAAAAATACCACTTTGGGGTTCTCTATAGTGAGGAATGAACAGTCAAATGCACTTAAAACCTCAAAAAGTAGAATTTTCATGGTAGGGCCTCTTTAAAGGAAGCATATTTGTTGTTGGAACCAAACTAAGTGATTTAGCATTTGGAAGGATGGATGGATGGATGGATGGAAGGAAGAAGGGAAGGAAGGATGGAAAATTGATGCATGGGTGGAAGGAAGGAATGGAAGAACGGAAGGATGGATGAATGGATGCATGCGTGGAAGGAATGTAAGAAGTAAGGAAGGAAGAAAAGAAGGAAGGAGGGATGGATGGATGTATGGGTGGAGGGATGGATGGATTTAAGGAAGGAAAGAGGGATGGAAGGAAAGAAGGGAAGGGAGGATGAAGCGAAGGAAGGAAAGAAGGAAGGAAGAATGGCTTTATGGGTGGAAGGAAGGGATGGAAGAATCGATGCATGGGTGGAAGGATGATAGGAAGTAAGGATGGAAAAAAGAAGGAAGGAAGGATGGATGTTTGGGTGGATCGATGGATGTAAGGAAGGAAGGAAGGATGGATGGATTATAAGGATGTCTAGTTCAACATTTTGACATTTCTTGTTCAGAAACATCATGTGTACAATCCAAAAGTTATATGATTAACAAATCTATAGACTTTTTCTATGCTTGTTCGTATTTTTAAACAGTTCAAAAACTGTATTTAGTCCAAATCTTTTCAGAATCTGAAAAGAAAATGAAATTAAGTGCACATTTGCTAACATTCATTTTATTTTCAATTGCCATTTTCATTCAGTAAGCTCCTCCCTAAGATCTAATAGATTTCTCCATTATTTCAAAGAGAGGCAAACAAAATTTCAGCACCACACACAAACGGACACAAAGCATCTACTCCACTGAGCGCCAGGGGTCACCTCAAATCACCACAAAGGGGCACTAAGAGCATTAAGACTTAATTTGGCTCCGAGAATCATATTCACCTTGATGTTTCTCTGTTGGTCTCCGCAGACGCGTGTGTGTGTTTGTGTGTGGCGCTGTGTGCGCGTGGGAGTGGGTCAGACAGTCTAAGCTCTTTATCCGGGTTCAGTAGCGCTCCGCACATTACATGGACAAATAAAGTGAAAGGACTGGCGTCAGCACACTCCATGAATCACGCTGGCCGGGGCGGTAAATGCAGTTATGCTGTGAAATAAAAACACCTGCTGGAGCTGTGCCAAAGTTATTAACCAAATCCTGCTTTGTGCACCCACTCGCTGCCTTTCTATGCTTTCTGCTTTAATCAAACCACCTGTTTTTTTTCCAAACTGTAGAAAAGCAATACCCTTCAGCAAAAAAAAATAAAAAATAAAAAAATAAAACCAACTAGTAAAGCATTCTAGGTGACTATGTGTGGTTTGCAGGATTTAAAAAATGGTATAAATGATCTTTCTAGTCAAAATATCAACCCTTTAAGTAAAAAAAATATTTATCTTCTGGTCGGTTGACCTCTTTGAGGTCAAGGTTTACCGGTGACCTGCCGATTTACCGCCAGAGGTAAAATACCCCTCTAGGTCACCGACAGAAAAAGGAAGAAAGAAAAGGTGTCTGTCAGTGAGAGATAAGAGCAGGGAGGGTATTGAGGAGAGAAACTGGATATGTCTTTGGGTCAAAATCACAAGATTATCTGCACGGACGCCGTTTGGTCCATCTGTCAAAGTTATCTGACAGCTCAGCCTTACGAATGTCACCAGATCAGAAATGCTGAAGAGACTCAAGCACAGGGAGAGGGTTGCATATCTGATCATAAATTTTAGTATTTCTTTTTATTTGAACATGTTCTAGAGGAATTTTTCTTATGATGTAGGACACAAATTAAGAAAATGATGCTGGAAAAGTGCATTTTTGAGTAGTACTATATTTAAATTATTGTGAATAAGGAGTAGACGAAAAAATGTGGTTTGAAATAAAGCGTATTTGTGCCACAAGCTTCTTGCTTCAAGCTCTCAGCAATGGGGAGGGATAAGGGGGCGGGGTTGCTCCATGCCAGAAGTCCCGCCCACAAGCCAGAGACAAATATATAATCATTTACTGCCACTGTGCAGAAATTATGTCCTCAAAAATGAGTTTTTTCCTAAAAAAAATGTTTATTTTAATAAAATGTTCCCAGTAGTGTTTTAATTATGATTATGACATTTTTAAACCAAAATCCAACAACCTAAATGTCTTGAAAAGCCATTTTTTAATGTTGATCTGAAGCTTCTGTTTCAAAAATCTCCTCTGAGGGGGTGGGGTTTTTGAGCAGCTCCGCGCATGATCTGATAGCTCTGTGTCTCGCTAGCATAAACCTTCACCGCTGCTACATAAAAATGTCAAGCAATATCGGTAATGTCATCTCGGATGAGGAAGTGAAGAGCTTCATGGACCGAACTTCCTCCAAAAGCCTGATTCTTTCTCCTTCCAGTTCACCAAAAACTCTTTTAGCGAATTCTCCAATGTTTACTGACATTGTTGTGATCAAAACATTCAACCATTGGTTTCTCAGAGCAGAGTTCTTGGGAAAATAATGAAAACTAACATAAAGTATTGGATGAAACTCACACAAAAAATCCAGTGACGGCTGATTGGACCACAGAAATGTGAACGGCGGCTCATTTGACTGCAGCCAATGGGAACATACCAATTTATGTTCTCCAGCACCTGAACTAGACATGCTAGCTGGGCCACATGAGGGGTTTTGCGCTTGTGCAGCAGAGTTGTTGTGACGTAAAGAAGGATAATTAATTCAAACAGAGCCTGACTGTTACAGTTTGATTGACAGCGATTTAAAAGGAGACATTCTCAGAAATGCATAAACGAAATGATTTCTTATAATATTTGTTCTCTTTCATTAGAAAAAAAACAAAAAAAACACGATTTTTATCAGAGGGGGACTTTAAATTTTGGCAAAAACACTTTGAACATAGATAAAACGATGCAGTTTAAAGCTCACATTTTAGCCTTAGCTTCTAAAAGATTAACAAATAATGTTGCTTAACATTAAAGACCAAGATTTCATCAAGACGTTTTCTGTAAAAAGAAAAGAAAACCTGGAAGTCTGGAAGAGTCACCTTTTAAAGGTGTGACATTTCAAAGTAAATGAGCACCGTTTGACCTTCCATATTTTACATGTGGGACTTTCAGTGAACTGATCTTTTCAAATGTCATTCAGACCTTGACTGACTGGCAGGTTAAAGGAGATTATGATCTAATCTGCAACAGGAGCTGTCAATGGGACATGATCTTGTGCAGCAGTGCATGGACACACACACAGAGGATTTCATTCAGGAAAAATTCTCTCTTACAGACTGTGACAACAAGGTCAGCGGTTCAAAGATCCTCTGTTGGCTGTCATCGACTGCAGCCATGGCAACAAGTCAAAAACACAATCTGGAAAGTCAAGGAGAAGAGGGAGCATAAAAAAAAAGTCACGCTGTGCCTCACTTCTGGTCTGGCAGCCCTAAAGACTCGCTCTGGGTCTGTTTAACCACTTAACTAAACTGCGGACTCCCAGCGGTACGACGGGGGAGTGAAAGAGATGCATGGCCGCTATTTTTACCTCACAGTGGTGGATTTGGAGTCTGAATCTGGGCACATACATGTGTCTGTGTGAAGTCCCGGTACCCGAGTCATGTCGATGAATGGCAGTGTCACAACCAAACAGGAGGCTGGCATGGCTCAAGGTGACCGTCTGCCTGGGCCGTCTTTGGCTGCGACCAAATCATAATGTCGCCCCTGGCAACGGGATGTCAACCTGGCCGGGCGCCAGCCTCAGGATCACAGCCAGGCCCACGAGCAATCAGGGACTTCAAAACTGGCGGGTATCTGTCTCTTTTGCTCATCCCGGGATTTTTTTTCTGTTTAATCCATCAAAAGGGAGGGGATTGAGTCTTTCAGATGTTGCTGACTTGACACTTCCGTCTTTAAGTGAAAGTTTTCCTACTAGGATTCAGCATCATTTGCACATCACAAAAAAAGTGCTCGTCTGCATCACGTTTGCAGGTATGAAACTGAAAAACAGAAAAAGGGCTTTTCTCCTTAAAGAGAAACAACAAATGAGCAAATTCCACAGCATATGGATGAGTTCAGGCTGGGAGATGTTCAAAGCATCCTCGCAATTCTCCGCCATATGGTGTCACTAATTGCTGTTCTTTCTCAGTTGACTGAGAGGTGCAGCGAAAGACGTGGCTGTAGGGAGGAAAACACGGCTCCCAAAGTGGGACAGAACTTCTGGTGGTTCTGATGCAGATTTCAGGCAACAATGCGGGGAAAATGGGATTTGAGGAAATTTGATAAAGTTGCACCATCTTAAAAAAGGACGAAGGAGATAATCAAGTCAAGTTTGACCTTAAAGGACATGAAAATGACTCCAAGTTGGAATATAATAAAATAAGAAAGTCTTTGATCAATATATTTGGAGTGAAACCCCAAAAATGAATGTTTTAAAAGGTTGTCAGTGAGGAACAGATTTCTACATAACAAAGAACACATTTAGCCTTTTCATGCTGACGAATAAACACATCAGTGCAGCTCTTTGATCATTTTTCCCCAGGGGATGAGCAGAAACAGAAAGGCAACAAATAAAACATCACATCGCATTAACCTCCGTCTGCCCCTCATTTAAATCAGAAAATTAGATAACACAGAAACAAAGCTCAAATTATGTAACAAAAGTTTATCTTTTACACTTTTCCAGTGTCATTTATGTCATTCAGAAGTAGATTAGTGGCAGCAAATGATCTTTAATCATCAATGATTTATAGTTTGTCTTCACACTTCCATAAATTGTACTAAAACGAGTGGAAACACATTAATAAATCAATATTTATCCATTTTAAATCGAGTCCATTAGAAATACTTTCTTAGTCTTTTTTTGTTTTTTTTCTATGCTTTTGAATTACATTTATAACACATTAACAAAAAAGAAAATCAGAAAGAAGAAAGAACGAGTAATTCAAAGGAGTTCATTCATTCTGCTGACTTTTCTGTTTTTCCCCCACAATTTGTTTATTGATTTTTGTATTTGCAAACAGGTACAAAAGCTGAAAAGGAATTATGCATAGTAATAGTAAACCCCTATATCAGATAGATATGTACTCAAAATAATATAGCGGCACAACAAAAACCGCATAGGGCTACATTAAAACAAAACGAGACAAAAACAAAAACAGTATAAGCAAAGAGAGGAAAAAAAAGAACGGGGAAAAAACAAATTAATAAAATAAAAATAGGTAATTGTTACAGAAACGGTGAGACCATGATTACCCTCTTCCGGTAGCCAAAGATGAATTTCAACAAATGGAGAGTTCAGTCCATCAATATTAACAAAACAAGGGTTGCATGTTTTGTGAAATTCCTCAAAGGAACCCTTCAGTGTAAATCCGATTTTTTCCTATTTTAGAAGATTATGTACTTTTTTAACCCACATTAAGAGGGATGGAGGATTCGAAGACTTCCATCTAAGTAAAATTAGACAACTTGAAAGCCAGGTAGCAAAAAAATGTTGCTGAGTTTTCAAACAAAAAAGGACAACTTTTTTGTAAAGTAGTAGTTATGTTTGTATGTTGAGTTTATTGTATTTCTTTAAAGACCTGCTCCAATGACAATTGTGTTTTTAACAGGTTCTTGTAGCATCTTTCTCATAATGAAGGACATGCATAAAGAGAATTAATCTTAAAATAGTGTTTGAGTATTTCTTTATTGTTTTGAATCAGGACTAGATGAAAAAATGTAATCGGAAAAAGCAAATAAATCCATAAATATTTTCGTTTTCCTCATTTGAGATCAAAACTCTACAATATCGCTTGCCATTTTTGTTGCACCCCTAATGTTAGGTTGGGAGTGTGAGGGGCTGTAAGCTAGCAGGAGAGTGTAAACAAAAGGATTATAGGAAATGAGGGAAGGCTCTGAGTTGTCCCGCCCATATTTCAGAGGCAAATTTCTGATAATATCCTGCCGCTCTGTAGAAACTATGTCCTAGAAAGCGACACATTTTTAATTTGTCTAAAAACGGTATAAACATAAATATAAAAGACCACTTTACAATGGATCAGATGAAAAAAGATGTGAAAACCTCTATAAAAGCAGTTTGTTGAATCTTAACCCAAAAAAAATCCATGCTGACACAGAAAATAATGGGCTATTCATTGAAGTGATTATTGTTCACACACACACACACACACACACACACACCCACAAAAGAAAATATAAAGAAAATCTAATGATCTCTCTCTTAATTTTGTATTAACCCTTTAACTACCCAAAAAAGAAGTAAGAAAAACACCAAAAAAAGGTAATTTATTCTGATGCTTATTGCCTTGGTACCCAACCCCTAAAGGTACATCAAAGTAAAAAAAAAAAAAAAAAAAAAAAAATTGGTGCACACCAGATAGAAACGGTTGCACATCAGTTACTATCTAGTGCGCAACCGTTACTATCCAGAATTTTCCTTTTTTTTTTTTTTTTGTTTTTTTAACTGCTTTAATTTTTACCCAAAAAAAGTTCTGGTTACGAATTGATGCCAACCAGTTACCGGGGTGCATCCATTACCAGAATTCATTTTTTTATTTAAAAAAAGAAATTTCTTCAATTTTTTTTTTTCAATTTCACTTTAGGAGCTCCGTACCTTAGGGAGTAATACACACAATCAATATTTAAAAAAAAAAAAAATTCTAAATGTTTCCCACCGTTTGGTTGAGCAGGCAGTTAAAGGGTTAAAAGCAAATCTAAATATTTAAATCTTTCAAATGTAGTTTCCTTTAACATGTTCTTGCATCAAACTGTAGTTGCACTGAGCAGGCGCGTTTGAAAAACGAGCTTTCTAAAATTAGTCTCATTTGGATTCAGAGCGTGTATCTGCACCTGCACAGCAGAGTGATGCAGCGGAGCCACGTGGATGCTGATGCTGCTCTCACACAAACTGCCACCTCAGACGCCGCACAGGAAGAAGCCATATTGGCTCGCAGCTTCGCCGGTCACCTGACTTTCCCACTTTGTCAGTGTCACTATACAGAGAAGCAGTTTCACAAAAAAAGTTCTGCTTCAGAATTGGATAAAATGTTAAAACCGGATTTCTGCATGTTTGGTTAGAAACCCAACAGATGTCGGACAGACTGAGGATTCAGCTGAGACCTCCTGCTACTCCTGAGTTAAGAGAGAGGACTTCTCTAGACGTCAGCTTCTCTGGGGATTAGCTGCACTATTGTCTGCTCCCCTCTTGCCTCTGTTGGCACACACACAGTCAACATGTGCCACAGAATCAGTGAATGCCCAAAAACGCTAATAAAAAAAATACCATGTCTTCTCATATGCTCTTGTAATTTCCTGAATGAAAACAAAAATCCAAATTCCTGAAAGTGCACAAAAAATAAGCATGAAGTATGATTTTTGATCAAGGATAACTTGGCATTTCCTCTCTTTTTATGTTTACATTTTTATTTTAGATTGCAGGGCTGCACACGCATGAATGAACTCAATGTGTCAAGTGCTGAGTCACCTCTAAAGATGCTGCAAAACCAAGCAGCCCCAGTGGGTGAGTAAGCATTTTGCTCCTACCTTGCAGCCTCTGCACCACATTGGCTATATCCTTGTCAGAGCGTCCGTAGTGCCTCGGGGATGCCATGCCACAGTCCGGAGGTCATCAGAGTCACGTCCCTGTGCGGCACCCGCGCAAACTCCTCTCACTCTGCTCATGCATCAAAATGCTCTGCAGCACTTTGGTGTCCTCGAATCACAGCCGGCTATAATGTGTTTCTCTTCTCAAGTCGATCCTGTTTCAGTCTGCGGTGCTGATACTCAGAAAAGCTCCTCCCCTGATGATGAGGATGAGGAGGATGTAGGTGCATACTGTAAGGGTTTGGGAACCTGCATGTGTGGACTGGACATATTACAGGCCTCCCTCCCTCACTCAAGACCATTACATCCACAGGAGGATGCCTTCCTCCACTGCCACCTGCTGTCCTTTCAAAATAAATGCTACTCGAAATTAACAGAGTTGTACAATGCCAGATCCAGAGAGAGTCGGAAGAAATGTCCCCATTAGACATTTGCAAAATTATTTTTTTTGACTGTAAAAATAAAACCTTTTATGTGAGGTTTAGGAGCAAATAAGGATTTTTTTTTTTTACAGAAACCAAAGTAGAGCTTGAGGTTTTAGGATGAGTTAACAATTCTGTGTTTGATTGCTCAAAAGTCCACCAACTTTTGATTTTCATTTCATTATCACTTTTATTTAATTTGAATAGTTAAAAAAATACTTAAGATCAGCATGTTATGAGATAATTATGGAAATGTTTCAAATCATATAAAATGTTTTATTGTTCTATAGTGATTCTTCTGCTTCTTTCCATATGTGTTTTGGCACATTAAAAACTCAATCACACTTTCAGGGATTTCAGCAATGTTTGTATCAAAACGTTCAGCTCGTGTAGAACATCACTGCTTGTGTTTTTTTTGTTTTCATAAACGTTATAGTTTTTGAAATATTGAGCAAAATATGCCCCATAGGAAATTAATGACTAAGTGTTCAAATTTCAAAATTTTAAGTGGATTTTAACAAATCCCTTCAGCAATTTAAGTAAATTGCATCGCCATTTTTAGCAAAAAGTTTTAGCATCTTTAGCGACGACTTTCAGCATTAAGCATTCACACTAGCATTATCACAGGTAAAACAACTTTTATGGTTATTAACTGTTTTTGTAAATGTAGATAATTGCCCATGCAATGTAAATCTAAAAAAAGGGATCCCAGTTAAAATCTATTTACAAAAAAAAAACGATATCCAACAACACTTCCAAGACATTGTGCCTCACAATAGATCAATGTGACTCTTTGAAATGCAGGAGGGCCATATGATGAGGCACTTGGCTGTGAGCACTTATCACGATGTGTAATCCCATTAGAAAAGACCTTTCATCGTCATCTTTAGAGAGCGCTTTGAAGAGCTGAAGGACCAGCGACAGCTCTGCGGCAGCCTGCAACATCATTCATTTATTTATTTTTAAAATGTTGCAACTTTAAATTTGTGGAGAATTACTAGCTTGAGTTTTTCTCCACCAATCCTTCCAAAAAAGCATCAGCATGAGCAAAAACAGACATAAACCCAGAAGACTTGTGATGTATGTCTCCACTTTAACCATCATTCATCCCAATCTATGTGGGTGTCAGAGTGGGTTGTTTGAGTATTCAAATGCTGCTGTGCAGCAGGAGTGGACTGCTGAGTCCCACACTTTTCTGCAACTCTGCTTGGGGTGACCTCTGCTGCCGAGTCCCTCTGGACCCGACGGAATCAGCAAAAGGGCGAGCCCACAAATGCTGCAGCAAAGACGAGCAGAGACAACAAGCGCAGGTCAATACCAAACCTCCCTGTATCTGCAAAAAAACTCAGCCTTTTAAGCTGTGTTTACTTATCTAATGACTGCAAAGGCAGAGCGCTGCATTTGTGGTAATCCCTTCTAAACATAGTCAGCAATTTTTGTGAAAATCTTATGTGAAAGCTGGTTGCATGTTGCAGTCGGTGTAAGAGCAAAAGATTGTCCTGCTAAGTTTTTCCTGTCCTGAAATATTCCAACTGAATCTTTTTTTTTTTAATGGGAGAACAAATGTGGTGAAATGCTGTCGAATGCTTTGATATATTTGACATCACAGACGTTTGAGTCAGACAGTGGAAAGAGTCGGAATTTCTCTGGTTGAATGTGAACCAAGTCTCGCTTTATATCACTTTAATGTCATAAACAGGCAAAAGAAATTCATTTGGAGGTAAAAAAAAAAAACACAAGAACCTCAGAAATGTTCTAAAAACTGAGGGGATCAGCCTCTATGTTTGCTTTAATAGAGGGCTCTGTGTGTAATGTCTTCTTCTGCTCATGAATCTTCTTACAGCTGTGGAACGCTTAATTTTCCAAACATCTAAGAAAAACATTCTGTTCAGTAAGAAAAAAGAAGAATCTGAATTCAGCAGCAGCTACTTTAACAAATGTTTGGAGTGAAGGGTGTTTAGGACCCCCCAGAAAAGCTTTAATCAAAATACATTCACTGTATATATACTTTCCTGGTTAAATATTGGTTGGTAAACAAACAAACAAACAAATTAATTAATTAATTTAATTTAATCAAAAGTAAAATTAAAAGAAACTTATAAAAAATGCAAATAAAAAATAAATAGTAATAAAATGTAATAAAATAAAATAATAAAATGATAGTAAATAAATATAAGTCAAACAAAAAAAATAAATTAAAGAAAAATAAACAAATAAAATAATAAATACATTGAAATAAAATAAAATAATAAAGAATTATGAATGAATAAATTAATGAAAAATAAATAAAATTGAAAAAAATAGGAATTTTATTTACATGTCCTTTTAAGTGATTTTAAATAATGTTTTAGAATATTATAAATAAAGAAATAACTCAATAGGGGTGGAATTGTTTTTTAGTCAAGATGGACCCATTTTCACATCTTAAAAAAGGTCAATTATGACTCAACTCAAACTTAATCTAAGGGTTAAATAAGATCTCGTCTCTCCACCCCCTTTTCAAGCAACAAATCAAACTCATCTTGACTTTAATTGACAGTCATTAAATTTAATGAATTTAATATGACATGTGGCTGTGCTGTATGTATTACTGCAAATACATCTAATTATGATCATAGTTAATTACCCTGCAAGTAGGTGGTATTATCCTATTTTTTTATTGTCTTACTTAATATTCCAAAAGGCCTGGATTCATCTGTTTTATAATGTTTTATTGCAGAATTCAATTATTTTTAATACTTGAAACAAATCATTAAATCAAATCAAAGCAAATCTGAGACTAAAAATCACAAAAAGTCAGAAAAGCCTGAGTAAGCAAGCAACTAATAAGTAATAATTGGAATAAAAAATATGGATCACTCATTTGCAATACAATTAACTAGATGAGAACATTTTATTAAGCAATAAAGTGAAAAATCAGTTTGTTAAAGGAGAGGCGGCATTAGCTTTTAAAAGTCAGGAGGCTGACTTCAATTAAGTGTCACTCGAAAAGCTAAATGAGGATAAACCAACAAGGAAATATATTTTACAACATAAGATCTTTTTTCAAAATTTAAAAAAATATCAGAAGCTGTTTTTATTTCCTTAGTAAACCATATTTACATCAACCAATGTGCACAAAAGGCTATAAAAGTAAAACTCATTTTGTGAAAATCCCCCTTGTGATCATTTTAAATCAGTTCTTTGTAACTGAGGATATTATTTTTGCAACAATTGAGGGTTTTCAAAGCCTGCAGTTAGTTCTTCCATGTATAAACAGAGCAGCTGGTGTCACATATCCACTCACACCGACTCTACATCTTACCATGAGAGCTCGCTGGTTATTTTGGACAGGTTTTACAGCAGAGCCCACAATTAAAGGAAGTTCATGCTTTCTTCCGGTTATTCTCTCTCCTATTGCCAGCAGAGAGGTTTGACTTTTTCAGCTTTTTTATGATGCATTCAATAAAAATGTCACTTAATTTACACACATTTTAAAAGGTAAAGAAGTTTTAATTTTGAAGCTCTGCTTAGTCCCCAGATTTCCCATTCCAGACTTGGCACATACTTTGGAAAAGAAAGCTTACAAATAGAAACGCAGGAATTAAATAGATATTACTGTTTAAAATTCAACAGAAAAGTCTTTTTAAAACTCTTTTTTTAAACTCTTCTCCCTCTAGGATTTCTCATTTTAACACACCGACTGGCAGACAGAAGAAAAATAAAATGACGTTAAGGTATTTATCATTTCTGACAGGAAGTGTGAAGGACATTCCTTTGGAGAAAGCAGTCTGTTACTCCACTGTTGTGATAACTTTTCATACATTAATCAACATAAAGGAAATGATGGGAGAGGAAACACCCTCCCTTACCACCTCCAGGATCTCTGTCCTGGCCAGATAAGCCACTCCTGTTGCTAATTTCAAGCAGAAAAGCAGGAAATGTGACAGTGCCGCTTTCCGCTTCCATAAACACCAGGACTGCCAGAGTCTGCTGCCAGTCCTGGAGCTGTGTCTCCCTCGGAAAGAGGCACTGACAGGGAAAGTGAGCGGGAGGGGGAAAAGGAGGGCAGCAGGAAAAGGACAGGAAAAGAGGGACAGAGGCGCGGGGAAGAGAGGAGTAAAGAGTATCAGCCTCTCAACTTGTCATGGCTGCAAACAACACAAATCTCCTGCTGGAGATCCTCAACTCCTTTGATACTGGTAAGTTTGTTTCTTAAACTCTTCTTGATGTGGCCGACTGGATTTGGTTTTGTTCTCTCCCAGGAATTTCAGACTTTAAATGTGGACTTTGTAATTAAAAGTAAGAAAAAGTTAAGAAAATCTGTGTATATTTTGCTAAAAGGCGCTCATCCAACCCACAAGAGACAAAGATGTGCTCCTGCCTCTTTTTTTCCCCACTTTTGCAGCCCTAAATGTCATTTCCAGATGGATCAGTGTCTGCTTTCTTTCCCCTAAACTAAAAAAAAAAATTACAGAAGAACTTGTGGGTTTTTTAGCAAGGCACTTTAGTGGCATTTTGAAAAGGGGGTTGTTTTTTCTGGCAGAAGTCCAGCTGGATTTATCTTATCCACTGCATTCTTGCTCTCGTCTTCGGCATTGTTGATGTAACGGAGCAACAAGTAAATATTTTTGTTGCGGGAGTAAGATTGATTGATTACAGAAGACTTTCTCTTGTAAACAAGAAAGAGGGACGTTTTATTTTGGTAATGGGAAGTCATTTAGGAGGCTCGAACCAAAGTGAGGAAACTCAAATTCTATTGTCCTTTTACTCCTTACTTTGATTTTAAAGAGTAAATTACACATAAACACCCCGCTTTAGGGTCATGAACTTGCTGGAGCCTATCCTTGCTACTGTTGGGTGACAGGTTACCAGATTTAATACAAATAATTTATATTTCTCCCTTTACAGTTCCACTGATAATAGCTTTCTGTGTGTCCATGGCGGTGGGCCTGCTCCTGGGGGCCCTGGTTCATGTGATTTTGACGTGGATGTCCCGACGCAAGGCAGGCTCCGCCAGCATCACCCGCCGCACGCCCCGCCACTCATCCTCTTCCTCCCGCAGCCGACCGGGCTTCAACCGCAACAGCAGCTACGACCGACGCAGCAACAACAGCTTGATCAGCTTCCACAGACAGACTTCCACGCCCGATCACTACGACCACAAATCCAGCTTCAGGGCCTCCACCTTCCACCCTCTGCTCCAGTGCAGCCAGATCGCCAGGGAGGCTGAGGAGGGCAGCCAGACTACACTGCCCCGCACGCCTCCACTGAGCATGTCCGCGGCTCAAACGGCAGAACAGCCGGCGCCGAACCCGTCCAGACCAGAGTCATTTTGGGGGAACAGTAGCCTGAGGGGATTCAGCATCACACATACTCCCCCTCCTGCTTATGAAAGCATCATCAGGGCGTACCAGGAAACAAGCACCTGAAGGGAGGAGCCTACGAATGAATGGAGTATAATGCTAACATCAACTTACTTTGATGCGCATATCCAATTAAGACGCTTCTTTAAATAAAACTAAAATATTTTGCAATAATTGAACAATATTTAATATTCAATTGTTTTCCAAAGAATAGCAAGATATTTTTAGGATGTTTTTTATCCTTTAGTCAGCTGGAGTTTACACATTTGCATCAGAGATGACTGAAGATTTAATGCAAAAGCTCAGATCACAACAATGCAAAAATGGGAGCATGGGGTATGTGAATTTAAAAATCTTGTTTAAAATGTGTTTGATAATGTGTGTAAAATATTACTCGATATTGTTTTAAAGAAAGCAACAATGTTGAAGACGAGGTTAAATTAACCTGAACTCTTGAATGTTTGTTTTTCACCCATTTTAAGACTGATATTTTGAATGTAGTTATTAAAACTGTTGTTGCTCTTAATTTATTGTAATAAAAGGGCAGATTGACAGTGATCAACACATAGCCTGTGGTCTGTAGTAGAGACACTAATGTACAAAAACAATTTCACAAAAGTTATAGATACAAACTTTAGATAAAAATTCTGCTAAATAATAAAAAAAAAAAAAGAAAAAAAAACTTTATGTGATGGGTTTGTTTTTACTGTTATATAGGCAAGGCAAGTTTATTTGTATAGCACATTTCATGTACAGAGACAATTCAAAGGAATACTGTTGCTGAACTGTTTACACTGTGGGAAAATGTAGAATTTAATCAATTTGTATTTCAGATCAGATTTTTTTATGTATTAAGAAAACAACATATTTGTAAAAAGCTAAAAAAAAACCTTTAAGTAATCTATAAATATTTGAACTATTTATCAACAAACGATTTTTTTTAAAAAGTATGTAGAAAAGTGACAATCCATGCATTTTTAGACATAATTCAAAACCTTTTGGTATTTAAGTCCATGAAATAGTGCATCCTCAGCAAACAGGAATACACTTTAAGTTGATTAAATTAGGTATACTTAGGTATAAGTAAAAGTACAGCAAGTATACATTAGATCACACGTGTCAAAGTCAAGGCCCTCCAGATTTTATTTTATTGTTATTTATGGCCCGCTGTTATCTTGCGCTTATTTCTAACTAGTATAATTTGACTAAATATATTTTTATGGAGGGTAAAATATTGAAAGTAATGTAAGGTTTAAGTTTATTTATTCTCGAATAATATTCCTGCCTTTTTATTATTCATAATTATGTTAAAAAGTTACGGTTTTAAAGTTTTAAAAAATGCAATTCTGCTAGTTTTTTGGACTAATTTTGGCATTTACTAAGATTTTTCAGGCTATTTTGAAGTTTAGCTAATATTTCAGGTACAAAGATAGCTATTTTAGCTAATTTAGGCTTTTTAAAGCGTTTTTTAGGCCATTTTGAAGTTTAGCCAATATTTACATGCAAGCTGTTTTGGCTAATTTAATCTTTTTTCATTTTTTTAAGGATATTTTGAACCGTAGCTATTTTTCCAGCTACATGCGAGCTGTTTTGGCTAAACAAAGTTTTTTTTTTCTTTTTCAGGCCAATTTTGTATTTAGCTAATATTTTAGCTGGCTATCAGCTTCAGCTAATATTTTAGCTGGCTATCAGCTTCACCATTTTCAGCTATCAATTTCAGCATTTTCAGTGATCAGCACTAGCATTTTCAGCACTAAAATCCAGCTTACAGCATTGAGCTTTCACTCTAGCATTATTGCAGGTAATACTATATATCTAATTCATAATAACATTAAAAAGTTAAGGTTTTAAAGTTTTCAAAATTTCGTTTTAGAGTATTCAATAAATGTTTATCCTGTTCTGCCTGCAACGTAAGGTATCTTTTGAATTTTGGCCCCTTGTGCGATTCAGTTTGAGACCCCTGCTATAGATAATGTATTTCTTACTTTCTGAAAAGAAATACAGAAATCATCTAAAAAAATGTACATGACCTACAGCACTAATTCTTTGTTTCAAATGTATATGAATCGTTTAAGACTCATAAGACCCATACTATGATAAACTCTTGAAAGTGGCCATTTTCTCATTCTTTTCATCAATGAAATTAAAAAGAATTTTATATTAAACATTTAAAAATTGTATATGTGGGATAAAAGAAACATAAAAGGTAACTATGTTGTACACATGGGTCATATATATTTTTTACTTTTTTCTTACACACCCCTTTTCCAGACACATGTTTTTCAAATGAAAATAAAACTTTATATGTAGGTTTTCTGCAAGTAAAATATATATTCTTTAGAGGGGGAAAAACTTTTCACTGTCTAGAGAAGCACAAATGCATTTGAATATTAACTAATTTCTTAGACAATTTTAAACTGTCAGTACTCACAGGAGACAAGTCTGGTAACTCTTACCATGGTTAGACACATTTAACTTAGTATGTTTAAAAAAAAAGTTGGATGACACAGAGTCAGTATGATAAATTGTAGCATTCAGGATGAAAAGAGAAAAGAAGGCATGCAGCATAGCTACATATTTCATAGACTTACAAAACAATCGCAGCTTCCTTTTGCCCATTTTAGCTAACAACAGCTAGCGCTAGCATTAGCATTAGCGCCGATTTTTCATTTTGTCACAAGCCATTCTTTAAAAAAAAGTGTTTGCTTGTCAAGTAAAAAATGTATATCCGATCCAATTAACTATTACCTACAATGGTAACCAAATACAAAGAGTACAAATTACCTTGTATCTGAGAAGTTCTCCAAAGTTTTGTTCAATAGTCGAGGGAAAAAACAAAAAAGACCAAACGAGAAAATGGCTGAAGGCAGTTTTCCCTTCTACAGCTCAGGGGGCGGAGCTTACAGACAAAACATGAAAACTTTATTTAATCTGAACAGAAACGAGATAAGTAAATTGAAAATCTATTGGAATTTAAACAATTCTACAAGACTGAAAAATGTTTGAAACAGGAACACAAAGAAATTATGTCTTAATGTTAAATAGGATTTTTAAAAGTTGAACAACCCTCCTTTTCACATTTTTTTCAAGGTAATCATTGTAATTTGATACCTTTGTAAGGGTTTATTTTATAATTGGAAAATATATGTTATTTACAATTTTTCTAAAATAATCTATATGTTAACTTAAACTGGTGTTGTATTTTATTTAAAAAAAAAAACAAGAAAAAAACATATTTTTCTATGAAGCACATGCATGGCTTAATATAGCATTATATTTACACTAAAATTGCATGACAAGTTACAATTCCAAACCAGCCTTAATACAACTTAGATGAACTAAAACTAAAATGAGCTACATGTCAACAAGTGTTAAGGTGCTTTCACACTAAACGCGATTCCTACAACAAATTTGCGTGCCCCGCCCCTCTTTCACCGTGCGACAAATTTGCTGGTTGTCACCACTATATATTAAAGTCTATGGTTGTCACCAGTCAAAAAATGTGTTCCTGAGCTTGACACCACACCTGCATGTGGGAGGAGCTACCATTTAATGTTTTTAGCATGATTGCTACATGGAGCTGTGTCTGTGGATATCTCAATTAGAATGTATGGAACACAGAAGACTTTGAGAGATAAGGTTTATTTATTGTGGAGAGTTCTACAAAAATATCAGTAATCATGTCTCCTTGTTTGAGTTTATATGATTATTATTAAAGATTTTCCCGGTACAGGGGGCTGTGTCTGTATGACAGCCACTTCCGCTGTGTTTCTATGTGTCTGTGGCTGAGCTTGAGGCTCACTGTCTCGTATTAATTAACCCAAGGAGGAAAATTTAAAATGAGGGGACCTTTTTCCTTTATTTTTTTTAATGCCTCGATGAGGCAAGAGAAAGCAGTCTTCATTGTTGAGCTTGTCTCATTGATATATATATATTTGCCGTTGCCTATTCGCTGGTATAGACAGAGACGTGCGCGTGCAGGCGCCATCGTTATGCATAAGTCATGGCAGCAGAATGCTGCTGTTTCAATGGAGGACAGGCAGAAATCAGCCACAAAAATCGGGCTACCTCCCTCATTTCTCAACCGATTTTTACAAAATGTGGCTCGAATTAAAGCTTAAAAAATTATTGACCTTGTGGTATATTTATATATGTATTATCTATTCAGATTAATCTGTAAATAGTGCAGGAGTTGCGCCTTCTATTGCTACAGAAAATGCATTGCTGTCAAATGAACAGCTTCTAAATATACGTGATTTTTTATTTTGCCTCTGTGCAAAAATCCATATAACAGAGCTTGTAAATGGTAATAAAATATATTGAAATAAAATATATAATAATAATAAAAACACCCTTTTCCCCATTTTCAAATGAAACTAAAACTTTTATTAATATTTTCTTTTTTGTCTTGCCCACCGCCATGGACACACAGAAAGCTATTATCAGTGGAACTGTAAAGGGAGAAAGTATTTTGTCTTTTTTGTCCAAGTATTATTGTTGTGTTTATTGTTTTACAATGCAATTTATTTTTTATAATCAAATCAAACAAATATTTTTTTTTAAGTTCAGGGGTATGCAGAAAGTTAGTAAACCTATTAAACAAATCCTCCCAAAATGTTGAAGTAAATATAAATTCATGGAAACACCTACCACATATCTTCTCCAGGCCTTCTAAAGTGTTGTGGCTGCAGCCTGCAGAGTCTTATGTTGGGGTTTATGTTCCTCCTGTACCACCAAGCTAAAAGTTGGTGAATAAGTCACACTTTAAAAATAAAGCAGTTTTTTGGTTTTGTCAAAACACTATTTCTATCAAATGAAACTTATAAATGTTTTATTTGATTATTATAAAACTGCAGTTTTACTTAAAGTTGTTCATCTTAGGTTTGATATTATACATATCCTCTAATGAAAATATATGTAGAATTATTAGCATATCATTTTCTTTTTTATTTCTAAAACATGTACATTTCATATTGTACAATTTTACAGAGGGTCTTATAAGTACTTTGACTGTCTTGTCCTTAACTTACAAGTTTCAGATAAAACAGGAAAACTCAATTAATCTAAATCATTTCCATGTGGGCATGGTAAGTTAACTTTTTCAGACTAAACTGGAACAATTTGAGTTTACAAACTACATTATAGAGGAAAAGTGAACTTCAAGTTTAACATAGACTAAAAGTAGACTATTTTTTGCAAAGGGAAAGCCTGAATAAACAACAAAACTCACTGGAAAAGTTGGTTTGTTATTTTAAAAAAATCTGTATATAGAATTCTATATTTAATTGTAAAATTAATTTTAAAGTTATCAAATTTTAAATTGAATTGCAAATTATTTTGATAAGAAAAAGACTTCGGTTTGTCTTTAAAATCTGAATTTATTACTACCCATTCCTTTCCTTCTCCAGTAGGGGGCGGCAAAGTGCCTAAGATTTTCTTTCCGCTAACAAAGAAGAAGAAGGTAATTAGCTTAGCAGTAAATGAACACCGGTTGTTTACAAAAACATTACCGTGTTTATTTAAAATACACGAGTTGACAAACAAGGTAAGCCCCCTTTTAGAAGCTAGACTAAAGTAATATTCTTTGCAAACGTTAACTTTTTGCTTTTTATGGGAAAATATAGGGAGAACAAGCTGTGGAAGTAACCCGTTAGCTGAAGTGTTTAATAAAGCGGAATGGATTGTTTAGCCGTCGCTGTAAATTTGTTATATTTATTCATTTAGATTATTAAGAAATATATTATTGTTACCTACAGGAATTTAGACAATTGTGTCCTACTTTTGTTATGTTATTCGCTGTTCCTGTTGCCTTTGTCGTTCAAAACTGAAGCATATTTACCTGGTCTCTGATAGTTTCCTCGACCATATTGAAGTAGTGGTGTTGTGTTAAACAGAAGCTGCTCTGTGTTCTGTTCTCAGAGGTGGAGGATGTCGGTCGCAGCTTTACGTCTGATCCGCTGTCGGAGACTGAGCACACCTGGGCCGCCGCGTGTCAACAGAATGCTCCAGTGGAAAGATTTAGGTAAGATCATTGGAGTAACAAACCTTTTACTAATTGGTGCTGA
>NC_050535.1:9672141-9672377 GCF_002922805.2 Oryzias melastigma
CTTACATAGCTAGTGTGGTACTATGATCCAACACTGATTTTGAGTCAATGGATCACATGACCTAGAAGCTATTGAGCTAAAATGCTAATTTTTACACATAAAAAATCATAAAAAATCCAAAAAGATTTAAAATTTAAAATCAAGTGGTATATCTTACATAGCTAGTGTGGTACTATGATCCAACACTGATTTTGAGTCAATTGATCACATGACCTAGAAGCTATTGAGCTAAAATG
>NC_050535.1:9673860-9678049 GCF_002922805.2 Oryzias melastigma
ACTGGACCCGGACCCCGTGAGCGTGCGAGGTTTACCCTGACCGAATGTCTGTCGAATATCCAACGTAAAACTAACTTCACCGCAGTTGTTATTGGCTGTTCCTGTTGCCTTTGTCGTTCAAAACTGAAGCATATTTACCTGGTCTCTGATAGTTTCCTCGACCATATTGAAGTTGTGGTTTTGTGTTAAACAGAAGCTGCTCTGTCTTCTGTGCTCAGAGGTGGAGGATGTCGGTCGCAGCTTTACGTCTGATCCGCTGTCGGAGACTGAGCACAGCTGGGCCGCCGCGTGTCAACAGAATGCTCCAGTGGAAAGATTTAGGTAAGATCATTGGAGTAACAAACCTTTTACTAATTGGTGCTGATAAATGAGCAATTTGTTGACAGATGAAAACTTAAATGACAAAATATTATATTTTAAAGCCTTTGTATTCATTGATAAGGTTATTCCCAGATTAACACTTTGTATTTGGAGTTGGACCATGTTGAGGCTTTTAATGGCTTAGATCAGAGTTCTGCAACCTTCAAAACTACTTATAGAGCCATTCAGGTAGATTTTTTTTTTACTGATCAATATAGCCCACAAAGTCTTATAAACTTATTTGTGTTTATGTTGTTGTTGCTATTCTAATAAATATAAATGAACCATCATTTTTTTTGGCATAAGTAAAGCATACATGTAAAGAGAAAATATTTTTTATTTTTAATTTAAAATAACTTTTGACAGAGGTTTGCGTGATTTTTTTTTATTTTTCAAATTAAAAGACGCAGGGTCGTCACAATGCAGCAAATGTAGTACAGTAGTGTAGTGTAAAGGGATTTTTAAAAGTTTATTTTAGCCTTTGTGGTCCATCTAAGACAGAAATTTGTGAATCTAACAAACCAAAATTAAACCAGAGGTAATAGAGTGACCCTACTGTATTTTTTTAACCATGGGGTACACTTAAAATGCTTGAATTTATTCAAAAATAGACAATCTGCTTTATAATCTGGCACACCTTAATTCTGGTTGTGCTTACTGTCGTCCAGTTGACTTAATTTGTTACACGGTGCTCAAAATCTATAAAATGTTTTGGCTGTCTTATGATATGTACTGTCCTTGAAGTGTTTTTAAACGATTTGGATAAAGTATGAGTTATTTTAATTTCCTTTTTTTAACTTCTTAGTTACTTTATACTTTACAATTACTTTTTAAAAGTAAATAATTAATTTTTCTTCAACCAGAGATCCACTATGAAGGGGTAAACAACCCATTTATGGAGCAGCAGGTTGCAGGACCCCAACTTAGATTATTACATTATAAAAAAATAAATAAATCATTAAAAATTTACACTATTTCAATTAACACTCAGGATTATTACTGTTAGAGAAGTGCAGTATTTGCAATAAGTTCCAAAACATTCAAACATTAAGAAAAATTATGAAGCATCTATAAAAGCTAAAATGTGTGTCAATAATATTGAAATCTTATATCTCTTTGTTTTGCTTCCTACTAGCTTCACTTTGAGTAATCATCTATTCTGTGACATATTTGATTAAATATCCTGGCTGTTAAATTTTCAATCAAAGCCTGATTTTGTAATTAATGTGTTTTTAATTTTACTAATGACTGCCTTTTCCTACGCATTTAATGAAATATTAAAACAAATGAAAGTGACAAAAAAAAACACAAAACAGCTCTGACTTTTACTTTTTCTGATTATTTTTCAGGAAAAGTTGCCAAAGTTACTAGTGCTGTTATCTTGGGGTAAGTTCCAATTCAAAGTAAGTTCTAATGGAGATTTCTAATACTGCTCTTTTTGTTCTGCCTACATCTTTAGATCATTATGTTCTCCCTCTTACAAATCAAGGCTAACCTTGTGTACAAAGACGGGTGTTTTTATGATTATTCTCCCCGCAGAGGCTGTCTTTTCATCACTTATGAGGTGGTGGCCTTGGATAAGGCTGTGACCATTGATACAAGTGCAATTCTCCAGGAGAAATATAAGTCATATATCTATCTCAGAGCCTCTCCTGCAGCGGAAAAGGAGAATCTAACTGCAGGTAATAGCTCTTTTATGCTATTTCTGCGTTAGATTGCACGTTCGGATGTTCTCACACAGCTTTAATCATGAAGATAAGTTGTTTACCTACTTGATATGTTCTGTGTTTTGCAAATAACTATAATTTTTTGAAGGTCTTGTACATTTATTTTGATGAAATTGAAAATTTAAATGATTTGTATGAAAAAAAGACTGTTTTACTTGGCTGCATTCTCTGCTTCTGAGCTTGTTAGAAATATGTTGTTCTCAGTGAAAATCAGACAAAAAATGTTGTATTTGTTCACACATTCATTTGTTTTTTTTAAAA
The DNA here is from genome assembly GCF_002922805.2 of Oryzias melastigma. Lineage (NCBI taxonomy): Eukaryota > Metazoa > Chordata > Actinopteri > Beloniformes > Adrianichthyidae > Oryzias > Oryzias melastigma. The sequence continues at coordinate 9,676,209 of NC_050535.1, forward strand.
GATTGTCAAACTGAAAACCCTTTACATGTTTTGGTGCTTAAATTCATACTTAAAGCAGTTATTCTGCTTTGAATTTCAGAAGAAAGTAAGAGTTATACTGGGACAAACTTGGAGTTACCTCATACAGACCGGTCATTTCCTGAAATTTTTATTTTTATTTTACACTTTATAGACACAATTCCTTACTGACTTTGCCATGACCAGGTGGAAAAAATCTTGTTTTCCTGTCTTTCCTTCCTGTCTATTCTGTCTTTCCTGTCCAAAATATTTGAGCAACTCCGTTATGTGATCTCGCTTCCACTAACCAGCTTCCTTCTTTGGTTTGGTCTTAGGCCTCATTTATAAAGCGAGAAAGGAACTACACAAAGCAGCACGGCGGTTTATAGAAGCGTCCTCCAGATTATTTCTACAATCGTTAGATGGTAAGACTTCATTTGCTACAGTGAAAGGAGTCTTTAAACCTTCTTCTGCTGAGATATTTAATCAGTTTATGTGCAGTGTGACACCAGAGGAAGCACCTGCCTCAAACGTGAACTTCCTGTTATTGAATTTCACACATTTTTGCCATTTATGTTTATAATTTTTAGCCATGTTTCGATTTATTTTGTTGCTGGGCAAAGGTTCCTGTCATTTTTATTAGTTTACTAATGAACTTTTGACTTTTTTTAAAATGAAAGCTGCAAAGCTGATGACGCGTTCTCAGCCTCAAGGTTTGTTCTGACATTATAGTTGTAGTGATGTAAAGGCAGCGCTGTAGATGCTCGGATTTAGAGACATAGTTGTTGGTGTTAAAAGTGTTTAAAAACATGGAAGTCAGTCTTTTTGCTCGTGTCTTAGAACACTTAAGCCACGTGGATGCAGACCCGCACGAAGTCGCCTTATGGGTGCTGCTGAAGCAAACGCAGTCGGCTAACAAAGCCATCCGACTCCAGGCTGTCCAGGAGCTGGCAGACAATCACCACTGGCATGGTAAAAGTGTGACCTAAAAGAAGTGGCGTCCTGATTTGTTCTCCCTGACGAATGTCTGTTATTTTGTAGCCTACCAGTACCAGACAGCAGCCCAAGTCATTGACCAGAGGACCGCCGTGGGATTGGCGAGAACTCCCCATGTCGACCTTAGGTTCTTTCGACAACCCCCTGCACTTCCAGACCTGGAAGATGTACATACGACCTTGAGGAAATTTCCTGGGAACGTTTGCCAAAATCGAATAAAAAAAAACTGTTTTCACAGGGAATGTCGGTAGAAGACGGGCTTCGGCAGCTGCTGGCGTCCCTGCCGCAGTCGGAGGTGGATAAATGCGTCCAGTACTTTACCTCACTGGCCCTCAGAGAGAGCACGCAGTCCATGGCGGCACAAAGGGTAACGAAGGCAGAAAGAAATGCATAAACAAAAAAAGAGGGCTGAAGAAAATCTGGGATTACTGCAAGCAGCTATTGATGTTGCAGGGCGGTCTGTGGTGTTTTGGTGGGAATGGGCTTCCTTATGCGCAGAGTCTCACTTCTGTCCCTTCAGAAAAGGTGGAGTCCTTCTGCCTGCAGGCGCTGGTGCAGCACTCAAAGGTAATCGATAAGACAAATAACTAAGAAGGTTAAGGGGATAATCGCTTTATTAATCAGGGCTGCCACGATTAGTCGACTAATCGACGACTAATTCAATAGTAGATTAGTCATTACTTTAAATTTATATAGAGTCAGAGTGTCGTAAAGTGGAAAGTTATAATGGCATTCTACTAGCTTTTTTGACTATTTTGGCATTTACTAAGGTTTTTTGGGCTAATTTGGAGTTTAGCTAATATTTCAGCTACATGCTAGCTATTTTGGCTAATTTAGGTTTTTTTTTG
>NC_050535.1:9678215-9712292 GCF_002922805.2 Oryzias melastigma
GTTTAGCTAATGTTTCAGCTACGTGCTAGCTATATTTGCTAATTTAGACTGTTTTGTTTTTTACGCTTTTAAGTTTAGCTAATATTTCAGCTGTGTGCTAGCTATTTAAGCTAATTTAGGATTTTTTCAGTTTTTTAGACTATTTTGAAGTTCAGTTATTTTTCAGCTACATGCTAGCTATTTTGGCTAATTTAGTTTTTTTGGGGGGGGGCTATTTTGAAGTTTAGCTAATGGTTCAGCTGCATGCTAGCTGTTCTGGCTAACTTAAGTTTTTTTCAGTTTTTTAGGCTAATTTGGCATTTAACTAATATTTTCGCTGGCTTTCAGCTTCAGCGATTTTATCTATCAATTTTGGCAGCTTCAGCTGTCAATCATACATACTAGCATTATTGCAGGTAATGCTATATATCTAGTTTTTAGTTTAAAGGTAAACCTTAAGATGTGTGCTTTACATCCAGTTTGTACATGACCCGATTAGTCGACTAATCTGAAAAAATAATCAGTGATTAGTCGACTATTAAAATAATTGTTTGTGGCAGCACTATTATTAAAACATTTATTGTTTCTTTGAATGTTATTTATTCTTTGGAAAACATGTTTTGGATGTTCTGTAGGTACAAAGCCACTGTGACCACATAGTGGCAAAAGGAGGTCTGCTTCTCCTTCAAAGGATTTATCAGCTCCGAAGAGACTCTCCTAAAATCCAGAGAAACATCATTCGTATTATCGGAAACTTAGCACTGAATGAAAGCGTCCATCAGGATATCGTTCAGTCGGGTAAGTCTGATTAATCAGCTGTTTGCGTGTGACTATATTCTGTACATTTGAGCTGTTTGGACTGTCTTCTCAGGCTGGCTGTCCATCCTGGCTGAGATGATGCAGTCTCCTCACGTCATGCAGGTGTCTTACGCAGCTCGAGCTCTAGCCAACCTGGACCGGGAAACCGTGGTGGAGAAGTACCAGGACGGGGTCTATATACTCCATCCACAAACGCGTAACGGGTAACTATCTTTCCTAACACGTTCATCAGTTTTCTTCCTTGTAATCTAACTTGTCCTATTCATCGAGCAGGCAGCCTGTCAAAGCAGACGTGCTGTTCATTCATGGGATCCTGGGAGCTGCTTTCAAAACGTGGAGGCAGAAGGACAGTAGTTTACTCCAGGAGGAGCCGGAAGTGGAAAGCAGAAGCGATTACACAGAGTGTTGGCCTAAGGTGGGAGACTTTAACTCTTTTTATTGCTCTTTTTATGGTCTTGCAAAGGAGTTCACATTTGGATGGACTTTCTGTTGACAGTCATGGTTGGCCGCCGACTGTCCAAATCTGAGAGTTCTCTCAGTGGAGTATGACAGTCATCTTAGCGACTGGATGTCCAAGTGTCCTGCTGAAAATCAAAGGTGAAAGAGCTTTTGTTCTTGTGTCTGTATTACTGCCTCTAAATGTTCACATTATTTTAGTTCCAGCATCATATATAAAGAAGAACCGTTTTGGATGACCTCTCTGTGTTCAGGAAGTCTCTGGCCTATCGAAGTCGAGATCTGCTAAAGAAGTTAAAGCAAGCAGGAGTCGGGGAAAGACCTGTGGTCTGGGTAGCCCACAGTATGGGAGGTACGCAGTCGGAACTTTCCGTCCACAGACATGCTGAGGTTTCCCACAAATCTCATGAATGCAAGAGCTTCTTAAATATGTTGGATTTAGTGGAAAGACCTAAAAACTTTAGTATCTAACTATTATAGTTAAAGACCCACTAATGTCATTTTTGAGCTATTTTTAAAAGCAATTTTAGTAATTGCATGAGTTGTATCCCACAAATCATAACTAGAAAAGTTGCATTATCTGCAATAATGCTAGTGTGAATGCTTTGTGCTGAAAGTAGTTGCTGAAGATGCTGAAGCACTTTGCTGAAAATGGTGATGCAATTTACTTTAATTGCTGAAGGGACTTGATGAAAATGCAGAAACTATTTGCAAAATGTAATATTTGATAAAATACTTGAAATGTCAGTAATGAACTATGAAAAAGTGCTGAAGTTGACCTAAATTTTGGAAAAATTTGTAGTTAAATTGCTTAAAAATCCCTAATACATGCCAGTTTAGAAAAAAAATTACTGTGTTGCTTCAATAGCTAAACTCCAAAGTAGCATAAAATTCCTCAGTAAACTAAATTAGTCAAAAACGTTAGCCTGTTGCTAAAATAGAAGCTAAACTCTAATATTTTTTTTAATTTAAGGGCTTTGTCAGTAATTTACAATGGGGCATATTTTGCTCAATATTTCAAAAACCATAAAGTTTATGAATACCAATAGCCCAAGCAGTAATGTCCTGAATATGCTGAACGTTTTGATATAAAGATTGGTGAAATCTCTGAATGTGTGATTGAGTTTTAACATGTTGAAAAACGTACGTAAAGGAGCAGGAGAATCACAATAGTGTGAATGCTTACTAAGGATTCACACAATTACTGCACATTTTTTCAAGATTATATTCAGTGGATTGTCTTTTACTCTTGCATTTGTTTTAAAGCAGTTTTTCAAAATAAAAGTCTCTGCTGTTTTCTTCTTCTGTCAGGATTACTCGTAAAGAAAATGCTTCTGGATGCATCTGAAGATCCAGAAATGAAAGACTTGTTGAAGAACACCAGAGGCGTCTTGTTCTATAGCGTTCCTCATCACGGAACCTTCATGGCCGAATACTCGGTCAACGTCAGATACCTCCTTTTTCCATCTATAGAAGTCCGAGAACTTTGTAAAGGTGAGTTTGCAACTCCTGTAAATTTAGCTTTTTTTTGTCGGTGCAGAATAGAGATATTTTCCTAATTTTTTTTTTACATTTTTGGTCCAGATTCACCAGCGCTGTGCAGTCTGAATAAAAGTTTCGTGAACATCGCAAAAGAAAATGATTTTAAGGTGATGAGCTTTGCAGAATCGCAGGCCACAAACATCGGACCCATGATCAAAATACTCGTGGTGCCGAGACAATCGGCAGGTACGCAACACAAGTGTCGATTTCTCTAAACTGCAGATGGAGATGTGTAACTCTGGTTTTGTTTCAGACCTCGGCATCGGAGAACTCATCGAGGTGAACGTGGATCACCTCAACATATGCAAGCCAGAGAAGAAGGACTCATTTCTGTACAAACGCAGCCTCCAGTTCATCCAGGAGGCCCTGCAGAGCTTCATCAGCCAGTGACTCCAGCACCTTATCAGCACTAAGACAGTGATGCAGACTACTGTATACTTGAACTGTGGAGTGAAAACGCACATGACCCCCCGGGATGACTTTTAAGCATTAACAAACCATAATGTGAAGTGTGAGGGATCACTCACTATTTAGACTAACTTAAATGATATGAAACATTTCAGCTGTGATAACAAACCTAATTTTTACTCACTCCTCATAAATCTGTAAATCAGATCACTTTTACAGATTATATTTTTACAGTGTGTTGTCATGTTTAGAAATAGAGTCAGATTATTTTTTAATTATTATTTATTCTGAAATGTACTAACAGTTTATTTACGTACATGAAGGATCTGTGATATGCTTAAAAAATACCTTTCACATATTTATTTTTACATTTGAGAGTTTTATTCCCCCCAAAAAAGCACAATGTTACTCATAATTGGTGCCAAAATGTATTTTTTCCTCCTAAAACCTTACCATAGATTGGTTTCTCTTTGTATATTTAAAAACATATTTATTTTTTAACTAATGATGTGATTGAATTTAGCACAACTGCCACTAACGATGCCCATCGCTGTCAATAAATGACTGTAACAACCGAGTTTGATTTCTTTTTGTGCTAAATATTAGTGCTTTTTAATTTTACAGCCAAAAATACAATTTTTTTGGAGTGATATGGGCCAAAGAAGAAATATTGAAGAATATTTTTTTGCCATTGTTTCAGCTCAATGACATTTAAAGTTTACTATGCAAAAACTTGGTGAATCTAATCAAATAAAAGGTAACTCAGTTCTAATGATTAATGATTACAACTTGTACAAGTAGTTGTTAATATTTGTTTTATAACCACCCAAATTACATTTAAGAACTATTTTTTCTTCTTTTTATTGTTTTTTATATAATAATTGTCACCTAAAGTAAAATTTGCTGGTGTATAAAATCAAAACTAATAAATTAAAAACGCGCGATTAAATTTAGCAGTGCGCATGCGTTGTATCGTTGTTGTCGAAGAAGAGAAAATTGTCCCTTGACCCACACCATACCGGAACATGTAGCGTCGTGTTCAAAGAAGCCTTCAAGGTGCTAACATTTTATCATAAATTACCCTTCAAAAGGGGGATTTATCTCGCCTCCATCAACACGTTTTTTCTTACAAAGTTACAGGTTTGTTATTTTAGTTTTGTTTCGGAGTTTTGGTGTATTTTGATGCTTTTATTCGAGCCGTGTTTACCTTTGGTTAGCTTAATTAGCGCTTGCAAATGAGACGCTTCAACGTGTAAAAACAAAATAAATGGCTTATTCTAATCAAGTATTATTTTTTTCTGTGTTAGGTTTAAAACTATTCTGGTTTTCTCCGCGGGGGGAGTGTTTCTTTGTGAACATGGTGAACGTTCACAAAGGTGTCCTAGTTGAATGGTAAGAAGACTTCTAACATAAAATGGAAACAAGTACACATTCTAGAAACTCGATTGTGTCTGATGGGTTGTGTTTTCGTTGGTTTAGTGATCCCGCTATGAAACAGTTCCTCCTCTACCTGGATGAGACCATGGCTTTGGGAAGGAAGTTCATCCTGAAGGATCTCGATGACACCCACCTGTTCATCCTGGCTGAGGTGGTTCAAACGCTGCAGGACAGAGTTGGAGAGTTGATGGACCAGAATTCATTTCCCATCACGCAGAAATAACCTTTGACCTCCTCTAAGGATGATCCTTTATTAATTTTAGGACTTTTTTGAGCGGTGGAGTTGTTTTGTCAAGCTTTAAATAAAATGGTTTACTAAATATTTTGTGATAAAACTATCACTTTTAATGGTTTAGTTTCTTTTAATACCTTCATCCACGATTATATTTGATTATTAGGATGCAAAAGCTTTTAGAAATCCTTAAAAAATGTTTCATGATGCATCTTGAGCCCCACAGAAAACTGAACTTTAAAACATTCCTTACACGTCCTCTTTTCTTAGTATCCTGCCAGGCGTTTTGTATGTTTTTATAGTCAGTTATTTCAGACATATTTTCATTACAAGAACGGTTCAGACACTTTGCTTTATTTACAAGTCTTATTACAGTTTCATGTACAAGTTTTAACTCGAGCAGCAGCACATTTTACAAACACCTCAAGAAAAATCATCTGAAACACGAGTGACATTCCCTCAAGAAACATTTTTCAAATTCATAACCCATTTATGAGGAAAAACAAAATGTAAATGCAAGGCACCGTTCAGATAAAACATAAATTTGTACAGAAAATTAGCATTTCTTTAGCATTTTGCAAAAGAAAACTGTACAATATTTGGAAAGATGATAAAAATAAGTGAAGTTGTACCATTAAAAAAAATCATAAAGGCTAAATTTGGCCATTAGTATGAGCTGGTATGTGCTGGAAAAATCTGCAATCCATTTACACAAATGTACATTAATCTGTTTGGCAAAGAAACAATGTGCAAATTGTTTTCAAAACTGCAGGTATCAAAGAAAAAAACAGTTTTATTAAAGTGGCATAATTAAAGCTGTAAATGTTGAAGGTTTTTTGAAATAACTAGTGTTACTAATAGCTGCACACTTTCATTTCCCCCAATTTTTAAACCATTAGAGCAGAAAGGAATGATGTAAAGATAGAAAACAGTGGTTTAACACAAAGGAATAAAATAATTCAACCCAAAACCCCCCATCAATGCTAATAGTAGCACTTTTCCCTGATTGTTTGTCTGTCAGGAAGTGCAGGTTATGAAGAGTAAACTTTACAATCTTGATAAAACTAGTTTTAAACAGATGTTTCACCTTTTCAATGTGCAGTACATTCAGTAGAGATGTGATCAACCCTTTCTTTTTAAAAACAAAAAAACAACATGTTTATCTACACTTACAGTATATGATTTCATGTTATTTCTGCACATGCATCTTGTGTGCATCCTGCACTGCTGTCACAAGAAATCCTCATAGTTTCCGACTAAGACAGAAGATGATTGAGGTGCCGGCTGCATCAGTCACTGTCGCTCCCATCCTGGTACTTTGCAGTTGCTTTGACGGCACGGCCGTTTTGCAGAGGCATATCTTCATAATCGCTCCTGTACAAACACACAAATTGTATTTCTTTATCTGAAGTACTAGTAGAAGAAATAAGAGGAAATTAAGTTAAACATACCCATAAATAACTTCGTCATCTGAGTCGTTCAGCATGGAGAAAGCTGGATTATCCTTTAGCTGAGAGTCTGCAAAAATAAATTATTTTTACAAAATAATCCAATTTACAATCATATAAATATATTTTTTTTTACCTACCATAAAGAGCATTTTTGGAGGGAGAATACACAAATGCTAATGTGTACAAGTAAAAGTTGAGCAAACCATAGAAGGATAAAAATTCCGCTGGTGAATATAGAATCAAGGAAATGGTAGATTTTCAAAATAAAAGTTGACCAAAACAGATGTTATAATTTATGTAAAAGGATATAATTTTGATAATGAGTAGATAATTCAGCCACAAAATTTTCCTGAAGAGCCTTGGCACCAAACCTCAGGTAGAGGATGACCATACTGTTGGAGATGAACAAGAGGACATAAGACAAAACTCAAACAAATTTAAAAAAAAAAAAAAAAAGATTTATTCATTTACCTTATAACAAGGACCACAAATGTCAGCGCTGTCAAGAACTTCAGTCGAAGATCTGAGACACAAAAGACAGACATTTTAATTTCCTACAGACTTGGAAGGATCAACAAAATAAAAAAGGTTGAATTCCACGGTGATACCTGAGTACGGCAAGTTCTTCAGTTCAGAACAAGCTCTGACGATCAAGAATATCAGGTAGAGGATGTAGAGGGCAACAACAATGAGGAAGAAGACTTTCATGCCCTGGAATATAACAGATTTGGATTATCAAATTAACCCTGATATGACAGGAGTAAGCTTAAAAATATATTTTCTTATAATAAAGAACCTGAAAGTTTGCAATATCGATTTTGTAAGAATAGGTGGGATCTTGAAGTTCATTAACCCTAAAAAAGAAATCAATAAAAACATTGATTATAGTTCTTTAGTTCAAGATTCCTTAAAAACATTTCTGGAAGTTAAACTTACGTTTGCCAGATGCCGAGGGTAACCGCCGAGAGCCACAGAAGCCCCACGATGATCAGTTTGGGCAGGTAAAAAGTGAGGAATCTTCTTTCACCCTGCCAGAGATAAACGTGTTAAAAGTTTATATTTGGAGGACTTTGTAAACGTCGGCATGCACTCACCTGAACCCTTATGCCGTGGTACACGCAGAGCCAGAAGAGTAAAAGAGAGCACAGGAAGAGAGCCTGAAAAAAGGCATCCAGGGTCCCGGGAAACCAGCTGTTCACCAGGAAGGAGAGCGGGAAGAACGGATCTAAATAAAAAAAAAAAAAAAAAGGTTTATAGCATTTTCTGACAGATGTCCCTGTGCTTAAATGTTAAATACATAACAGTTATACATTATAAGGTTACAAAATATAACAACCTAGATTCAATCTGTTGTTCTTGAAAAGATATGCATTACAAAAAAGAAAATATAAACAATAAAAATCTAAAAAATCTAAAGCTTAGATAAATCCACACAGAAAAGTAACGAATTTCATTGACAGATAGAATGCATAAAAGCAAAACACATGTTGGCAACATTTGGGGTTTAATCAATACATTTTTATTCAACACTTTAAATGATAACATGTTAAACTCTCTAATGTTTACTAGCACAGTTTTACATTTCAGTATGACAGGGGTGTCAAACTGAATCACACAGGGGGCCAAAATAATACAAAAAAGCATAATAAAGATTTATTGAACAAACAAAAAAACAAATTTTTATAACTTTAAAACCATAACTTTTTAACATAATTATGAACTAGATATATAACATTACCTGCGATAATGCTAGTGTGAATGCTGTAAGCTGAATTTGGCTGCTGAAGATGTTAGTGCTGATAGCTGAAGATGCTGAAATTGATAGTTAAGAATGCTGAAGCTGATAGCCAGCTAAAATAGTAGCTAAAAAAAAGTAGTTTAGTCAAAACAGCTAGCATGTAGCTGAAAAAATAGCTAAACTTCAAAAAAGCCTTAAAAATTTTAAAAAGCCTAAATTAGCCAAAACAGCTAGCATCTGAAATAGCAGCTAGTAGCTGAAATATTAGCTGAACTCCAAAATATCCTAAAAAAAATCTTAATAAATGGCAAAATAGTCCAAAAGCCTAGCAGAATACCAATTTTCAAAACTTTAAAACTTTTATTTTCAACATAAATGTGAATAATATAAAAGGCAGCAATATTATTCCAGAATAAATCTACTTAAAATATTAAATAACTTTCAATATTTTACTCCCCATGAAAATGTATTTTGTCAAAATGATACAAGTTAGAAATAAACTCAAGATAACATCGGGCCATTAATAACAGTAAAATAAAATGATCTGGAGGGCCGGATCCGGCCCCTGGGCCTTGACACATACGCTGTATGATTTAATATCTAAGATGTTATATAACATGGATCCAGGGTTAGTAAAAAAGGTTTTACTATTGCATTAATTTTATATTTTACAATCTTACTTTTAAATTGATGTTTTTATTGTTTGTAGATTTCACTAATCATGTTAAGGTGCCGTATATAAAAAAAAAAAGTGTACAACCAGTGCAGCTAAAGTGTTTAATTGATTAGATATTGATATTAACAGGTTTTAAACTCTTTACTTTATGCAGCTTTTAACCTTAATTAAAGTGTGTTGTCGTTCTGAATGAGTCCAGATCAAACTTACCATTATAGAGGAGAAGCAAAGGCAGCAGAATAGACATCCATTTCTGCTCAATGCCCCAGTCTCTCATGGAGAATTTTCTCAAGGAATGAGCAAACATGCACTGCAAAGAAACAGAAGAATAAGTTATCATATCTAGTATTAAAAAGAAAAGTGTGATATTTTTAACGTCTTACATATCAACTATCTTACCGTAACCATGAAGGTCAAAACCACAAAGACGAAGCGGAACCAGATTTCCACTTGAGAGAAGGTGGGGTTATACATTTTCCACTGAAACAAAAAAAAAGAACATAAAATAAAAATCTGGGTTTAAACAAGTCAAACTCTTTAGCATCCACTTACCAAAAACTTCACTTTTATCTCATATGTGATGTTCTCCAGGCCTTTAAAGCTGACCACCACCTTGTATTGGGTGTAGTTCAAGTAACCCAGATGAAGCACAATGATCTCATCACACTTCTGCAAAGAAATGGGAAGAAAACCACGTCAGAAAAATGTAATCACTGATGGTCAGGATGCTGAAGCACACTTACGGCCCCACAGTGCAGCATTCGGGGTTTCTGGTGCACAGGATTGATGTGCATCACACTGGCGTCCTGCATCACTCCTTTAAGCTCCACGTTAATCTCAAAGGGCTGCTGGAAGGCTCCCACTGACAGAGACAGCAGCAGTGGTCATTATTTAAAAAAAAGAGCTCACATTCAATAGTCTCTGTGCGGTCTTACTGTTGCCCTTTTCCGCCTCCATCACACAGGTGAGCCACAGCTGCTGGTTGTAGGTGGTGAGAGGAGGAGAAAGTAGATTGAAGGGTCCCGTCTGAAATCAAGCAAGACAAAGTGGATATAAATTAGCGATGTGCATCAGATCTTCAATTTAACATAAAAAATAAGAGTCAAAAACTCCAAAACATTCAATATTTTCTAAAAATTGAATACCTTAATAACAATTTTGTTGCATTTTAACTAATTTGGTCCTAAAATAAGAATCAAATTGATCCGTTGGCTAGAAACTGCTACAACTATAACCTTAACCTCAAACATTATGAGGCTGCTGCATCCACATTTGTTAATAAAAGATGATAATTTAAAAAAAAAACAGTGGGAGAGTTTGAGTTAAAAACATGGTTAATATATCGTAAACCATAAACAATTAACTTTTTCCCATCATAACATGTGTGTGTTAATAAGAGCAAGAGCTAATGCATGTGAAACTTCATGATGCAAATGAGAATATAAACAGCTCCCCTTTACAGAGTACAGAGGACTCAGTGGAACAAGTAAATTGCAGAAACTGGAGGTCTAAGAAACTTTATGCAAAGTCACTAAAATGTTTACTTAAACAATTAATAACCAGTCAAAAAGAAATTAAAAGAATGAAATAAAGCCTTAAAAGATGTCATCATAAAAAAACATTTCTGCTATTGCTACAAAAAACAAGCATTTTTAACTGAAAAATTTCAAAACTAAAATTTGTTAAAATTCAATGCTTACTATACAGCATAATTTTAAATAAAACACAAAACATAAAAGTAAAACAAGTACAAATTGCAGTTCTTATTTTATGTAAAATGTGGAATAATTAATGAAAAAAAGACACAGATGTATGATATAATTTGCAATATATGAGAATTATTTTACCTTGACAGAGCTGTTTTTTCTAACCAGTTGATCCCCATTGTTCTCCTGTTCTTCTATTATCCTTGGGCCTTTACAAACAAACAAAAACAAGATGAACTCATAAAAATCACTATCATCAGTTAGGAGGTTATCTTTATCTCTTCTTTTATTAAATCTGTTGAATTAATAATAAAAACCTACTGCATGAAATTGATATCAGTGGGCGTGAATTTGTACAATACATTTTTAAAAATAAAGAACTAATAGATTTTTAAAATAAAGTTTTATATCCAGGTTTTGATTAAAAAAACTGTCCTGAAGTGTTGCTTTCTACTACATGTTTATCAAGATAAACTTGTAAATGACCAAAAGTATATTCATTTATAGAAGTTAAAATCAAATGGATAACCAATTCTTAACTAATCAATCAATTTCTTAACAGTTCAACTAACTAATACGGAATAAGGAATCTATCTGAACCCATTTCCTCTGACTTAAACCAGCGTCTCCAGAGATGCAAGAATGTTAGCTTTCCTTACCCGCAATCCCAATGAAGACAGTGAGGCCAAAGCAGATCAGGAACACCACAAACACCAGAACAAAATGCCTTTTCGACAAGGTGTAGAGCCGCATTGGAGCCAACCTGTCAAAAAAGAGGCATTAAGCTGTGGTAAAACACACAGAAAACCACTAAAATGTTTAATTTAACACGGCGTGCTTCCAGGGAAGGTTTGTCAACACGGCTAGCCTCCTAGCTAATTCATGCTAGCAGTGACAGATAAAAACGCTTTTAGGCCCTTTTCCTCTCGAATGTTATCCTCACAAACGCGTCTCGGTTGTGTTCGTGTGTAAAATATCCAACTCACCGCTCCATTTCATTTGGTCTAACGTTTTTATGGTGAGAAAGAACCTAAACTAGCTCAGTGAATTCACATCCGTGTGTCAACATCAGCCTGCGACTACCAGAGAACTGCGTCATCGAGAGGGATGGGCCAAGGTCACGTGATGCAGTGACGACTTCTAAAGTTAAATCATTTTTATTTTTTCCACATTTTAAGCTGTATCATAATAGTCTAAACATTAAAAAATTAAACATTTAAAATTTTCATTTGTATTAATAATATTTTTTATTTGTTTCAAGAAAAAGAAATATAGTAAAATTCCACTTTAAATTGGTTATTCAAGCCTGTACGTGAGCAACACCCAATTTTTTTAAAAAGTGTTGATGTATTAGGTGTATAAAAAATAAAAACACAATAAATGAAAAAAAAAATCGGTATGGTAAAGATATTTATGCATTTAATTTATTTGCATATATTTAAAAAAAAACATTTGCAGGGTTATTTGCAAATTTAACTTTACATAAAGTTTCATTTGTGTGCACTGTTTACTCTTACTAGGGCCTAAATATATATTTTAACCTAACATTGAAATAGTCAGCTTTGGCAAATTAATATTAGGTTGTTGCAATTTTGTACGTTATCTGTACACAACATTTTTACAAATGCATGAATTCAAAAATCTAAAATGAATAGATTTGAATCGCGATAAAATTTGCCAAGTTGGAAACAAATACTGTTTAAATGAGAAAAAAAAAAAAAACAAAAAAAAAAAACTAAAGAAGCATAATTTGAAATATTTCTTCTGGATATGGACAAGTGGTTTATGTTTTGCGGATCACAAGAGGAAATAATTTGTCATTTGTTTGTAAATATATTTTGGACCGATGTTGGAAATCATATGTAAAACTAGAAAAACAATCAAACTTTTAGAAAGATACATAATTTTGAGCTTTTATAATGACAAAATAAGTGGAACTTTATTTTTATAATACAGCTGATTTTTTCCTACTCATAAAAAGCACGGGTCAAATTCCAAATCTGATTTTAAAACACTTATTGCATGAATTAATGCAATATGGTGAAATCATCAAGCAGATAAAAATAAAGAAATACAGGCAATTTTTAAAAAAATCTGAAAACATACTTATTTTTAGAACATCTGTGCCCATTTTTTACATTTGTGGCTGTTTTGTTGTGTCTGTATAATTTCTGTATACATTTTCTTTTGCTTTTCTGTCTTTTTTCCCGTTGGCAATCACACTTTTGTCGTATATATTGTTTACGAATATAGTAAGAAAAAACAAGCAAATAACCTATAAGTTTCTTAAGTGCAAATTGTATTTAGTGTTAAAATATAATTTAATTTTTAAGATAAAATGCATTTTATTTTGTAGTTTTCAAGATTTTTCCATCTTTTATGCAGAAATCAAACCTCAACATTTTAGAAAAAAATTTGCATTTACTAATTCCTTGTATGCTATTTAGTCAAAACCCTTCTGTTGTCAGTCATTCAAATGCCTTGCAATTATGCTCCATCCAGAGCTTTTTGCGCATGCGCAACAACGTGACTCCAGTTATCAACCTAGTTTTCATTTTCAAAGCAATTTTATAGAAATTGCCAGTTCACATCGCCATTTAAAGGTCAAACATGACACAAGGATGTGTTTTTAAACCTCAAGGTGCAGTTCGGATTACAACACACATTTATATACACATATATGCAACATTTGTAACAGCAGAGGCCCCAGACACGTATACATATGTTGTATTATCCTCCTTTAAGTGTAATTGTCGATTACTTAACATGGATAAAACATAAACCAATTAAGCAAAACAAAATAAAAACAGTAGAAAATATTTTACCATTATAAAAGTAAAAAAAAAATTGGCTAGTGCGTGAAATGTGAGCCTGTTTAAATGATATTTTTTAGGGAATTCGAGTCTTACCTATAAAAGCGATCATCGTGGTAAGGCGTCAAATCATCCTTTAGCTCGGTGTAGGCCTCCTGTATTTTCCTGCAGAAGTACTTCAGCTCCCTGTACAGAGGATTCTCCAGCCCGGACGAATAGTCGGTGTCCATGATCACCGCGAGCGGTCTGGAGAAAAATGGCGATGAGGAAGCGACCCACGCGGGCCTCAGTGAGCAGCCACGCAGCCGCCCGTATTGTTCCCAGCTTTCATTAAAACCGCAGCCGAAGCTGTTTTGTTTGTCTCCGTTTCAAAGAAAGAGGGCAAAAGCTTTAAAAAATTATAATAATAGAGGGGCGGAAACAGCCGCCGGGCAAAACTCCAGGGTCACGTGGTCAGATTCAGCACCATGGAGAGAGACGGATTGTGCTGCGTTCACTGACGCTGTTGATGCGACAGTCTCACTCACACGCCTGTCTTTGCCTGTTCTTCCAAAAAGAACTAATAAAATGACCAATGTTGATAATAATATAATGTGATAATTTATCTATTTTATCAAAATAAAGGTGTTACGTAACAAGAAACAAAAAAAGTTAAAGGTTAAACTAACTATACAAATAGTTTGAGAAATGTCCCAATCTTGCAGTATAAAAAAAATGTACATTTTTTTTCTTCAAATAGTGCAATGCTATTTTGAATACAAATGAAAAATTATTTATGTTAGTGATTTTTTAAACAAAACTTCTTTAAACAAGAAGAAAATGCAAAGATTTCATCAACAATTAAGTTTTTGGTCAAAACTTGTAATATTTTTTTAAAACTTTTAGATGCTATATGCAACACTTCGGCCTTTATTGAGCTTTTCTGTTTCTTATTTTTGACATAATAATGACTTTTTACAGTTTCATCAATGTAGTTTAACCCTGATATTATCATTGCTGATCTACAAACGTGCTTTCCTTTGCAAAAATCTTCGATTCATGCAATTATTTTCATACATTATATACATTCTATAAGGAAAAATATAAAGTACAGACCACTTTAGCTCTTTGATCATAAAATAAAATGAATTGTAGTCTCAGGTTTCCAAAAAATATGGTAGTAAGGCAGATTTTGAGTAATAAACGTTTATTGGAAATGTTTCCTAAAAGTATGTGCAAAACATTTAAGGGATTTCCCTTCAACACTACAGTTAAGATTGCATGAAATGCTGTTTTTGGAGTTAATAAATAGTTTAAACTGCAACTTCAATATAAAAATCCCAAAGTTTTGATATTTTTATGAATTAAGATTTCAGACTGATCCTTTCCCGTTTTGATAATAAAACTACTTGTAGAGCATCAACAGAAAACAAACAAAACTGCCGTTTTTCTTCAGAAACAATAACATTTTATTCAAAAGATGCTTGACATATAGTTATAAAATAATTTACATGGCATGCCATATTATCCATCCACTTACTATAAACGTTCAGTCAACAAATCACTCATTTTTTGTGTTTTTTTTTTTTGTCATTTCAGTCTACATCTACAAATACAAAACACAAACCTTTTCTAAAGAAAAGCCAAATCCTACAATATCTACAACAGTTCTTAATTAGTTTAAAGTAAATGTTTGACCAAGTCCATAGGCGATGCTGAACATGAACTCAGTGGTTTTCCACCACTGAGTGACGTTGGGAACAGTGTGTTGTGTAGAAGCCACACACGTTTGAAGGTAAAGAATAACACTGATGGGACTGGTAGACTGCACAGCTGAATACCGACACCTTGACTTGACACTTACACTCTACAAACTAGTCTACCAACTACATTAAAGTGGGCACTTACTTACTTACTTACTCATTCACTTTTTTTTATTTTTCATCCAATGCAAACTTCACATTACACTGAAAATCTACCTGTTCCCATGCCGAACCCACATCTTACAACTTGAGCTACACTCGTTAAAAAAAAAAAAAAAAAAAAGTTCAGAAAACTCCACAATATACAGTATGTATAGATACATCCTCTCCTTTAGGAAACAATCTCATAAATAACATTTATAGACCAGCATCTGAGATACTGAACTAAAAGAAATGTGATTAAAAAAAAAAAAAATCCCCACCTTTAAGAGTATTGCACGACAAGCACAAAATAGTATTTTCTTATGACATGCTCTTTTTTCAAGAATTTTTTTCTTTCCAGCATCTGTCCCATTATGCGATACAGAAAAAAACATTTCAATTAAAGTGTTGTTGCCTTCCATTCAAAGTTCAACAAATTAGAGTCGATTTAAAGCCTTTAATGAAGAATTCCCTACATAGCTGGTATTTTTTAGTCACTTTTAGATTTAAAAATTCATATTTTGGCACAAACAGGGAATTCTGCTTCACTCATATGTCGCTTAAAACGTTTAATTGACTTAAAAACCTTTACTGCAGAGACGGCTTTCTTCCAAATGAAACGAGGTGTCAACAAAAAGTGACTCCCTTATGTACACGGGTTTGGCGAAGAGTATGAAATGACGTTTGACAAAATACAAAAATATTTCCTGTACCTTTGCTGTCATGTTAGGTGATGTCCTAAAGAGCAGGGGCAGCCCCCTGACTACATACTCACTTCACAGAAGTGACGGCGGGTGACAAATCACTTCAAGATGTTTGGGGACGTCTCTGGCATCCGTGTCACCGCGTGTGGATAATCAAGAGATTCCAGCCAAAGCTTTTCTGTAAACCGCTCCTACCTGAATTCTTGAAGTACACAGCGATATTTAAATGCATTTCACCAAATTGTGTAAAAACAATGAATGTTTTTATGTAGAAGAATATTGTTTCCTTCAAACTCAGAGGACTACACTTTCACCATTTACCCTTTTAGAATTTGTAACAGTGGAAATAAAAAATTCCCAACAAGTTGTAACTTTGAGTAGTGTGTAACGAAGGGAATGGTAGTGAGCAAAAAAAAAAAAAAACCCCTTGTCACTCCCATTACGTCACTTATTAAAATCCTAAAAGTATAATAAAGTGGTCGTGTTTCACTAAAAGTTTTTGTACAGCAATGGATTTCAGTGCCCAGTAGTACCTCTGTCCTCTGGGAAAGTAACTTTAACTCCAGAGTGTGGTATTATTCAAGTATTACTGCTGCTTCTATTTTTAAAAACTGCCCCCTGACACGTCTCCATTGGATAGTAACCAAACCTGTAAGCCTCTAAAGCAGCATTTATTTGCATGATAACCCATCTCTTTGGCCCCCACAGGCTTCAAAAGGATGCCACTCGATGTGTCCTTAGTGCCTCTTGCACCCCACCTAGTGGCAGCCTCGTGTAGTGCAGTGTGATTGTATTTCTCTACATGGCTAGAGGTCATTTCATTCTTGTACTAACCCGAAATGAAACAAATGTGCCCCTCTAACAGACTGTGTTTGCATTTCGTTCAAGGAAATCAGGGTGCGTGTGGGAGGGGGGGAGAGGTCCTTATTTGAGGCGTTGAGTAACGTTGGCCAAAGCCACGGCGAATGCCTGGACAGCGGAGAACGGGTACTGGAAGTCCAGAATGTAGGCATTCCCGTCGATCCTGCCAAACTGCATCACCTGTGAAGAAATGCAGGAGTCACATCAACTCATTTAAAAACGTAAACTCAGAAAAGAACATTAGAGATGCCCCGATGTGATTGTGTGATTGGGCCCAATTGCATAGTTCTTGCATCGGATTTTGGGTCCCGATCAGGTTTTATTCTGATCAGCACTTTATGTTTCAGATAAACATTCTACTAGAAGTCTGCATATTTTTAATGAATTACAATATTTTAGCTGAATTTGACAGCAGTTTTAGCAGGAGACACACGAAAACAGGTCAGTAAACGTTAGCAATACATATACATATTTGGATTTCCTATATTTGGCTCAAAAACTCTTTTAATAAACATTTAAAATAGACAGCAAATGCTTGTTTTAACTCAAACAATCTTTTAACGAAAGAACGAGTTTAAGAAATTATTGATTCAGTGAAATATCACGATACTTATATCGATTTAAAACACTGTCAAGGTAATATTTAATTAACTATTTCAAATCAGAAATTTTCAGTCTTAATTTTGATTTCCACTAAAATGCTTTCTAAACTACTAAAATAAAAGCACCATGAATTTGCTTGGGTAAAAGCGACTCATTTATGAGATACAGTTGCAGCGCTTAATGTTCTGATCATTAAATAACATGTATTTTACCATTTTACTTTTGCAAAAATGTATTCATTTTTAGACAATTCTTAAGTAATAACTTTAAAAAGTGGGAAATATTGTCTGGTACTGTTTTGGGATATATTAGGATACTCCTTGCATCGCGGCATATGTATCGCGATACATATTGTATCGTCAGACTCTTGCCAATAGTGAGGGACCGTCTACAAAGTGCAAACTCTGGGGTATAAGTTATCAAAAACAATAATAAATAGCCCAAAAACAACCTAAATAAATAAACTGTTACATTGTTACATAGTAGTCATGATTACTCATCATCATATTGATGCTACAGCAATAACCTTAAAAGAAACTTACTTTTACTGTGAAAGAACTTTTACAGCACAAATTAATCATGTGATCAAAAATGTTCAATAGAAGCTAGTCATCAAACTTTCTCATATCACTCATTTTAAAGTATTTTTAGTAGGGCCGGGAATCGACTGAAAAAGTGTACCAATTAATCGCAAATCTGGAAAAAATTAATCGCGATTAATCACCTTTTTTTTTTAAGAGTATTTGCCAGCCACTTATTATCTGCAAATAATCATAATATGAAATCACACGCAAAATTGTACATTTAGGAGGTTTATTTTTAACCCTTTGGAACCTAAGGTCTAAAACTCAGTTTTTGTTTACTTTTTAATTTTCTTCTGTATTTTCAATTTGAAAGACTACCTGGTTCATTTTAATCAGCACAACCTCTCCTATGTAACACAACCTTTATTTTGTCATTTTTTCATGTTGTATTCACACACTAGACATAAAATCATGCAAAAAAAGAAATGGCGTCAATCAATATAAATAAATTAAGTGTTTTATTACTAGTTAACAGTAAACTATTTGTTGATAGTTAGTCGCACTATTTATACTTGTTTGTTCAAGCTACTTTACAGAAGTACTCTGTTAAGTGTTAAATTAAAAAAAAAGGTTATTAAAATAAAAATAGGGTAAACTGAGTCTGTTTAATGAAAATGACTGCTTGAAACGTACCTGTCTGCCCTCCAGTTCAATCTGGAAGTTCTTGGCAGACTCCTGTGTGACCCGTCCTCCAAAGTCCAGCTGGTAGACCTGCGTCGCTTCATTCCACAGAGGCTGCTTGTTAGCCATGACATAAACAAAGCCCTGGCTGCCCAGTCCTCGGTCTTCCTTCTCGGTTTTTCGACACTTGATCTCGTCCAGCTCGCTGGAGGCCCTCAGGTTCCTCTTGCTCTTCCAGCCCTTCTTCCCGCTCTGGCACTGATTGAGGAGCTCGTCGCCGCTGATGAAGAGCTCGGGCTCACTTTCAGAACTGTCCTGGAACTCGCTGTTGGCCGTGGCTTTGCTCAGCTTTTTCGTCTTCACCTGCTGCTCTTTTTGCCCCTTCAGCTTCTTCTTGTCCCGCCCACCCAGGCGGGGGCTGGAAATAAGAGAGTTGAAGTCCCCCAGAGCTCTCCCCTCCTTCTTGGACTTGCTCCCCTCAGCTAGCTGCGATACGTTTGCCTCCTCCGCTCGGCTGTCCATCCGCTTGCGGTTCTTCTTGCTGAACTTCTCGGAGCGCTGGGGCACAGGGCTTTCAGTCAAGGACAGCACCTCCTGAAAGCCCTCCCCAGCCTCGGCCATGGCCTCCCCGTGGCTCTGCAGCTCTGCTGGTGGCGGTGGAGGAGGCGGTGGAGGAGGAGGGGGAGGCGAAAGAACAGTTTTGTCGACAGCCATGTGGGAGGCTTTCGGTGGCAGTGGCACAGCGGGGCTGGGCATAGGAGGGCAGGAGTTATACGTGCCCCATGGGGTGTGAAGGGCAATCGGAGGGATGGGGAGCCCGACACACGCACTTCCTCCTGGATACATGGGCGGGAGGGGGCAACAGGCAAGGTTAGTTAAGTTAGCGGGGTAACCTGGGGGTAAAACGAGGGTTGCATCTTGTTGTGAGAAGGACACGGGGGGCACCATCTCTTTGGGGGAGGTGCAGGGGCGTGGAGATCCAGGCATGGGCTGAAGCTGGGCTCCAGCGTAGGAGGCTGCAGCCGGGTACTGGAGGATTTGGCAGCCCGACGCCGCGGCGGCAGCCTGGAATGATGCAGCGTTGGGGCTGGTGGGGGACTTTGGAGAGAGGACAAAAGGCAGTCTGGTTACATCCAAGTGCTGGGCTGGGCTAAGAACCAGGGGAGGAGGTTTGTGCGGCGCAGGTGGGGCAGTGGAGCTCAAAGACGCGGTCCTTTCCTGAGGAACCCACACCTCCTCCGTTGCAGCCGGCTCCCACTGATACGGAGGAGGGCGTTTGACGACGAGCCCGGACACATCACTTCCTCCTAGCGACAGATGCTTCAGGGACTGGTTCAGGCTTTCATCCTCTGTGAACGCTGAATTGACATAATCAGCCCGGTCTCGGTTACTTCCTCCTCCTGCTGGGTTCCCAAACCCTTCAAGTGAGCTCATCAGATTATATGAGGACTGAGAGGCCAGAGGGGTAGCACTGTTGGAGTGAACAATGACGGTACTGTGCGGCGCTCCATTTCCTGGAGGAAAGTCCTGCCTGATAATTGTTCCACCCGCTATTCCATTAGCACTTCCAGGAGAGGTGCCTCCCACACTGGATCCACTGCTACACTGACTACATGTGTATAAGGCTGTTGGCACCCTCTGCTGGAAGGAGGCAGCTAGTGCACTGTTTTTAGCCTTGGGAGGAAGCGGTCTCGGTGGTTCCAGGATCTGAGAGACTTTCAGCGCAGCCTCTCGACTGTTCCTCCTGAGGGTTGCGTGGATCAGACTGCTATCCAGCCTCTGAGCGGGGCTCCTTCCAGCAGCGCTGCTCTGATTGGCTGAGTCGGGGTAAGGAGGCGGGTCTCCGCTTGGTATGGAATAGCGAGGGGCAGTGAGTCTGTTGAGAGTAGCAGAGTTGTAAGGCAGCTGGACCTTCTTGTCGGATGAGGATGAGGACGTGACCCTGAGAGTGGCAGAGCTGCCGGGACCCTGGAGCGTGTAGACATTCTGATTGCAGACGAGCCGCGTCCGAGGACGACAAACTTCCTCCACGTTCCCGCTGCTGTCAAAGGTCGTTATCCGCTCGTAGCCCAGAGGTGTGTGGTACTGCGCTTGCTGCTGACCCGGGGGGTAAAGCTGGAACTCGCCTTTCTTTAGACAAAGGTCGCCGGGTGCAGGATTCCCGCTTGTGCCTCCTCCGGTTGCCGACGACGAGCCAGAAGCTGCGGCAGAAGCAGATGCAGCTGCAGCGGCCACAGCAGCAGCCACAGTGCCAGGATAAGGGGGCGGGGGGTTCATCTTGCTCAGCTCCAGAGGAGCGCTGAACACAACCGAGTCGCTGTCGGCCAGCTGTGACGCTGACCTGGTGGTTTTGATTTTCAGTAAGTGCTCATGCTCGGCCCCAACGGTTCTGTCCACCACCAAGTCAGCAGGCAGGTGGGGGATCTGGATCTGCAGAGCTCCCGGCTGCAGCTGGTGCAGAGTTTTCCCTGAAGGCTGACCTGATGACATGGAGGAGACCGGGATTTGAATCTGAAGCTGCTGAAATGGATGGTGGTTCTGCTGTTGCTGCATGTGATGTTGCTGCTGAGACTGTAGCTGGTGGTGTATTTGTTGCTGTTGCTGCAACTGCATTTGTTGCTGTTGTTGTTGCTGCAACTGCATCTGCTGCTGTTGTTGCAACTGCATTTGTTGTTGTTGCTGCAACTGCATTTGCTGCTGTTGTTGTTGTTGCAACTGGATTTGTTGTTGTTGTTGCAGCTGCAATTGTTGTTGTTGTTGCTGCAGCTGCAATTGTTGTTGTTGTTGCAGTTGCATTTGCTGCTGCAGTTGCATTTGTTGCTGCTGGTGTTGCTGCTGCTGCTGTTGTTGTTGTTGCAGTTGTTGGAGCTGCTGCTGAATGTGCTGTTGCTGTTGGAAGTGTTGCTGTTGATGGTGCTGAATTTGTTGGTGACTCTGTGGTTGTTGCAGCTGCTGTGATGGATGATGGGACGGCGGAGGGCCGACCATTAGCCGACCCATATCCAGTCCCCCAAAAATGACCTGCCCGGGACTGGAGTACCTGGTGGGAACGGTGTACTGGGCCGTCAGGACGGCGTCCTGGCTTTGGTCGGACCCGCCAGCAGCCGCTCCAGCGGGGTTAGCAGTGGGATTGCTGAGAACGTCCAGCTGGACGTTCTGATTGGCCAGGAGTGACTGGACCAAGCCGATGCTTTGGGCAGGGGACATGGCCTGGGCGGGGCTATGAATGGGGGCGATGGGAATGTTAACAGTGCAGGGGGGGTTATCATCAGCCCCACCAGCAGGGCCTGTGACGGGCAGGTCATCTTCATCCTCACTGAAGACATTGGGGCTGAAAACGGGCAGGTTGATGTAATCCATGGAAATCTTGCGCACCTCTGGCAGGTAGATGGTCATCTGTCTGGGCTGAAGATGGAGGAGGCTCGTCTTGTAGATAACTAACAGGCAGACGATAGGGTACATTAAAAAAACAGTTCATTTGATCACAGCAAGTACAAGAATCCACCGACAAATTACCTGCACCAAGATTAGTTGGCAAGAATGTGGCCAGTCCAACTATCTTGAACTTGGTTCCCCAAATATTAGATGTAACCTGAGCTAGGTAGTTTTGCTGAAAAGCACAAATAAAACAGATTGTTAAATAATATATATTCAGCTTTATGAGAATAATAAGTGAACAGGAGGAAAAAGTCCAGGAATTTAACACCCAACCTGATTAATGTCGTCCAAAGGAAACTCTTTCCGGGACAAACTGGGCGACCCGATTGAAGGTTTCCGTATGGGTAACCGCGGCGACCTAGAGATCTCTTGTGTAGCACGTGAAAGTTTGGGGGATTTTCTGGGGTCAATGTTAATCCTGTTGGTAAAGGGACAAACTAAGTCTCTACAGAGAAGGTAGCAAATAAAAAAAGAAAGTTTAGCATGCAATAAAGACAACCAAAAACATGAATATGTAAATAATGCAACATTTTATCGGGAAGTTCTGGTAAGTAAAAAATACCTTCCTGGGATTCAAAAATATAGATTTTTAGAGCTTATTTTTGCTTTTGACGGAGAAAAACGATTAAA
This sequence comes from Oryzias melastigma, assembly GCF_002922805.2. Taxonomy (NCBI): domain Eukaryota; kingdom Metazoa; phylum Chordata; class Actinopteri; order Beloniformes; family Adrianichthyidae; genus Oryzias; species Oryzias melastigma. The sequence continues at coordinate 9,700,797 of NC_050535.1, forward strand.
AAACATAAAATGTGATTTAAAAAAAGACATTAAACATTCTAAGCTATAAATAAAAGATTCCAACACCAAATTATATTTTCAAGAATTAAACAATTTTATTTTAATTTATCAAAAAATTGGCGATGACCAACAGAAAGCACTTCTAAAGCCCCATTCATAGAGGTCAACAGCCAAAAAGAGTTGATTTAGGGTTTGATTACCCTTTAAACTAAAGCATTTTTTGACAAACTTTAGGTTTCATTTGAACTAGCTCTATAACCAAAACATGTCAACATTTCCTTAGAGATATATGTACCAAATTAAATGGAAAAAAAGGAAAAAATAAACGGATTGAAATAGAAAAGGCACAGTTTTTTTGTTCTATTTACACTCAGACGAGACCTCCAATTGCTGGTTGTTTACCTGGGAAGTTTGGGAGATTTGCTTCCCCTGGATATCTTTGGCGATTTCTTGCCGACCCAATCGTCGTTCAGCTCGATATCGCTGGAGTCTGAGCAGTTACAGCTGTCAATCATTGACGATATCAGACTGTTGCCGTATATCTCATCTGAGAAGAACAAGACGAAATAGATTTAATAAAGTCACATTTGAGCAAAAATAGAAAATATTATACTTGCTACCACACAATGATTTGCTATTGGAGGATATGAAATTAATGATACTTAGGTGTTAGTTATTTAAAATATTTTTGCATCATCTTAAGATGCTGCTGCAGCTTTTTAAACGGTGGATAAAAGTGTTAAATGGATGTGTGAGGAATGATTAATGAGGAACCTAAAGGCTATCACAGCTCCATTAAGCCTTTTCTAATTTACCGGGGAACAGAATGACTTATCTGCCTAATCGTGACTTAAAAAAAAAAATTACACAAAAAAACTGGACTAAATGTTTGAGTTACTGATATAAACTCACCAGTTTTCCCATCAGTCTTTGGGTCCATAATGACAAATTCAGGCCGCAGTTTGCTGATCCTTCTGCCCTTCAGGATAGGCACCAGGCCCCCCAGGTACTCCAGATAAAGAGTGTAGCACGGACCTCCCACCTCGGGGTTGTCCTCTGTGCGCTTCATGGTGCAGTGCAGACGTTCGTTTCCAGCAGTCGGGTAGCTCACAAAATCACGCATGTTGTTGGGATCTGGGATGGGGGGCTATAAATATAAATATAGTCATTTATAGCAATTGTAAAATTAGGCAGCATCCAAATTCAAGTTTTACTAGACCAATACGTCATTTTGTTACCTTGATGGTGGGGACAAAAGCAGCAGTAACGTAGGAACAGAGGCGGGAAGGCATGGTGAGCTTGGCAACGTCCTTTTCCTCCTTTACGGCTAAGGCGATGGCCTGCTGGCAGAGAAGCTGCAGGGAGGCGATGCGATGCTCCACCCGCACCACGTAGAGGGCCGGACCCGATGCCAAAAACAGACGGGAGTCTCTGTGACCCCAGCAGAGCGTTGTGATGGGGCGCTGAAGTGGGAACAATAAAACGGACGGCGTCTTTTTACATCTTATACCTTTACTTTAGAAATAGTCTCTGAAATTTTTATTTTCAGCTAGTTATTAATAGATCCTGGCTATAAAAATGTCTAAAGACAATTTAATGTGGATACTTGTAAAACATGAGCGAAATAAAACTGAAAACGTGGTGATTTTTCAATTTCAAACTAAAGTTTTCCAAAAACAATTTAATTAACTTTTTAGTTATGAAAGATGTATCCAAGCTTTGATGAAAAAAATATGATAAAGTGATCCTGATACATTTCTTTTGAAGAGCTACAGATGATATATAGTGTTTTAAATGTTATTTTTTATAAGGTAAACTAATAAGTTGACAGATTGAACGTTTTGTCGAATCCTCACCTGAGCTGGTGTGTCCAGCGTGTAGATGTGTTCTCCTTGAATGTTGTAGAACTTGACGGTGGCGTTCCGAACTGGGAGAGAACAGGCGGCTTCAGGGGAGAGGAGTGTTCTCTCCATCCCTGCCACTGCCAGAAGATCCCCCTGAGAGCACCACTGGACCACAACATCTGCAGGATAAAAGGATTGAAGACTCACATTTAGCAACAATGTACTTCTGATACTTTGGGTTAGTATGGAAGAAATGAGCACAAACACCTTTCAAGCCAGTGCGGATGAGAGTGGGTGAGAGGTCATCGTAGTTATTCATCAGGCTGAGGTCTCCGGAGGTGAAGCTGACCGTCAGCAACGGTTTGTGATTGTGAACTAAAAACAGAACATTTATTTCAGACGAACATTTAAGTGGGAAGTCACTTGTAAACTTTCAAATCCACTGACAAATAAAAGTGCAGAGTTTTACATCAATTCTGACTCCTTGGTTCCCATGGCAACCAAACTCTTGATTTGAGAGAATGAAAATGTCAGAGTAGTAAAATAAATAGATATTTTCCAATTACTTTATTTTTAATTAAACCAAGTTACGTAACTGTGTTCATTAAAAATTAAAGTAGCCAATCTAAAAAGGAAAAAAAAATCTATTACTTCAATTCAGTCTCCACTGCTGCACAAGGCAGGAGAGGATAGAAACAACAAACATTTAAGATATCTTACATATTATATTTTGTGAGTCAAATTATATTAATTCATGTTTCTGATTAACATCTTATAAAGTGTTGACATTACTTTTTCTTTAATGATGACTAGATAAATACTGCAATCGAGAGCTAAAACTTTACTTTTTGGAGGAAAGTTAATATTTCACTTAAAAATAAGCCACAAAATGATGTGATAAGTCAATTTACTAATGGGGAACTTTAGGAGCATTCATGTAAACATCTTGTAAAGGGCTGTGAGTGCACGTTACACGAGTGAATAAGGAGTAAAATGGACATTTAAAAAATAAAAATATTGACATGTCAAATATTTCAGGAAAAATACAAATATAGTGTTCACGTTGTGTGACGAAGATCCTTCATTTATAAAAGTCTTTAAAGTTTTAATCCATTAAATTTGCACCTCTGCTAATACAGATGTAATTTGTTGCCTTTTAGTGAAAAATAATGCATCTATTTTGACATAAATTATCACAAATTGATACCATAAATAAAAAAAGTGCTTTCATTTGTGCTTATTACAAAAAAAAAAAAACACTAAGTGAAAATGCAGCTTTCCCATCTCAAGAATATTTATCCAGATAATCCAAACAGGAAGCAGTTTTCTAAATTGGGATGCTGTTGTTAATGCAGTGTTGTGCTGCGGGGTGAAGTGTTACTGAGTCTTCATCATTTATCACGACAAAGACATCTGGTGGGCAGAGGAAGAAAGGAAATGTCTTTCAGTCTAGTTGTGTAACTTAATCCCTTTTGAGTGTCTTAACTGTGTAGAATAATCATAATAATAAGGACAATGATACTAAAACCCAAGAGCCAAACTGCCTTGAACTGCTCAGTTAATTTGACAAAACTTCCTTAAATTTCTGGAAAGCTTTACAAGTATCACACAATCGACCGCTTCCCAAACGAGGAGCAAACCTTGCGGCGGGGAGTAATCTTCGGTGTCCGTGTCGCTCTCGCTGCTGTCTTCCACTAGGAAGCTGGGGTAGTTCCAGGACATGTTGACAATCCCGTCCGACTCATGCAGCAGGATGTGGGCCAGCATGCGTCCATGACAGTCCATCACTATGACCTGTCCATCTGCAGTGCCAAACAACACCTGGAGGAGCAGGGTCGGGTTATAGAGGGCACATGGGGAAATCACTTCACAGAAATACACTTTTCATTAAAAAGGTTTTATACATAATTGAAATTTGATCTAGCAACTCGAAAGAATGAAAACAAACAAAAATTACAGATCACCAACATATAAAAAAAGGTTATTTTTACTTAAAATAATTGTTTTTCAAGCATATTTGTCACTGTAATCTAAAAGTTAAGAGTGAACATTTAGGTTGGCTACTTTTTTCAAAGAAAGAATAACAAAATGCTGAATAATGTGATTTTATCCTGTAAACTTTGGGTTTTTAAAAGATTCACATTATTATTTGGCCACCCGATTACATACAAATATATATTTTTTAATTTAAAAGCCTAATGGCAGCACATTTTATTGATATTCATGGAAGTCAAATTAACCATCTATAACTTTATAAGATGTGATTAAGATCTTCATCAAAAAAATCGTTCAGCAATAGGTGACAAAGACAAGTTTTTAAGCTAAAAAAAGATCAAAAGTTTCTAAATCAAGCTGAATGCTCTTCATACACTAATCCAATGTATGCATGTGTTTAAAAAAATATATAAACAAAAATTTGCACGCACCCCTGTCACAAAATACTTAAGGTATTAAAAATATACCAAAACAAGAATGGAATTAATTCATGCATTCATTTTTACACTCAAATTTTTCCCACACTCTAATATTTGGCCAGGTCACCCTTGAAAAAAAAAATACTGATCTCAAGGGGTTTTCATCTTGTTAAAGGTTAAAAACAAACAGTATTGAAGGTGCATATGTTACCTGCTGGTCATCAGGGGTCCAGATGCCACAGGTAATCTGGCTTTCCAGGTTGATTTCTGAAGACCAGTGTCTTTGCCCGCTGACAGAGCCCACCAAAACAAAGCCGTCACGGTACGAGATGAGCGCCTGGGTTCCATCATGGGACCAGGTGAAGTCACTCACCTACAGAGCATTTAAAAAAAAATAGAATTAAGATCATTTTTTTAGTGTTTAAAGTTGTGTTTCTAGTCAAAATAAGATGCTTTTTTAATCTAAAATGTAAGGTTTTGCTTTGCTTTTTGTCAGCAGTGACACTAAATAGATAATCAATAAATAAAAGTACCAAAAAATGTCATATTTTCAATTTAATACACTTTCAGGTCAATTAATAGAATAGATGAATGTGAATTCACAAGTGCTCTTCAATATACTGATTTAATTCCTTTTCACAATAAAATACTCTCCCTCATCTTATGTTACTCTGAATAAAACCTGTTTTGCTCCCCTAAAAACTGGTTCAAAGAGATGCTTTTGTGTAAGAAATGTGTAAAGTGACAGTCGCATACCTGAGCTCCACGATCGTTGACCAACTCCACAGACCAGCGGCCCTCGTACTGAATCCACACAAAAATCCCTCCGTCCGTGTCACAAGTGGCCAGCTTCTGAAAAGGCTCATTCCAGCGCACCAACACCACCTTAGAGACACAAAAATAAACGAAAAACTGCTAATATTGACCTCTTTTAAAAATATGAGAAAGAAGCTGCTAATAAAATCCATATTACAAAAACAGAGAGAATTCGTTCAACAAAAAGGACATTTTTGAGTGTTTTCTGCTCAGATTCATCTACATCTACGACAAAATTGTAACGTGCTGTTTGATATTTTTTGGTTTGTTGGGAAAATAAAAACAGATTTTATCTGAGAAGCAAAAAAAAAAGAATGAGTAAGGAATAGATCACTCAGATACCACATTATCTTTTCTGAAAGTGCATCTTGTGATTTCAAAAGAAGGTTTTTAATCAGCACCAGTGGTAGTGACTCATGCATGCATGCATGTATAGGTTTCTATATTTGCCTTTGTGAGAACACAGATGGACATCATTAGCCTCAGGTGAGGCTAATGATAAACACTGCCAGATAATAGCGAAAAATCACAGATGATGACCTGCTTCTTTAGACTAAAAGAAAACCTCCTTCACAAACTCCCTTCACTGTGAGAGTCTCTCTGGTCTTTAGGAGCGTGACTCAGCTTATTCCCAGGAGAGTAATCCAAACAAGACAGCGGCTCTGCAGCAGAGGGAAACACGTGGGCTTTACATGCTCGAACACCCGACGCAGGACAGGGTTTTAGGGGAGCTTAAGCGCTCTGACTGAACTCTGTCAGTCGCTGGAAGAGCCAACAAGTCGTCAAATTTCAACAAAAAAAACACTGTTTTAACCTTAAAGCTGCAAAAAAACATCATCTTCTGAAAGCAAAAGAAACCAAAACCAACTAAAGTTTCCCTTAATCTGATCATTTATGGGGATTTTTTTAAAGCATTACTATCAGTCACCTCGTAATCTTTATGCATCCCTCTCAGCATCCAGTAAATCTGATCTGCTGCAACTGAATTAATAGATAGTAGTGCGGCCACAAACAATTATTCTAATGATCACAGATTACTTTTCGTCAACTAATCGGGTCATGCTTTAACATGGAGTAGCTAATTTCCTTTGCTTTGACAATAAATGTCATAGTTATAATACCAAAGTTAACAAACCCAACATATTCTACGTACAGAAGTGTCCCTAGATGTGTCATAAACTGTTCCTTGGTGTATATTTGCAAAGACTTTAGTGATAGAACTCCCTCAAAGAAGACCATCTGTGTATCAAATGTCACAGAAAGTAAAGCCAAGCCAGCAGACGTGCACGTTTGATCCCTGACACCACAAGGAACCTGCCATTACAAGCTGTGCTTTCTCTCCTGAGTAAACAAGTACACCTGAGGTAGCAGCTGAGCCTGAGTGTTATGCAACATGTCCTCCCCAAGGATAGATTTCCTCAGTAAAGCCATTTTCGCTAAGCACATTTGACGAGACCATTTTAATACAGCCAGGAGGTCATGTACCCTTTAAATCTGAGCGTGGCAACTGATGTCTGGAAGTTAAATGAGGAAAATCCAGAAGACGGTCCTCTGTGACGAGACGACTTAGAGGCAGACGCGTCCAGCAGAGAACAGAGGATTAAGACGCACGGCAAAGACGGTGGAGAGGAAATAGTGATGTGACAAAACCAGAAGAAATGTGATAGATTGTAATAGAATAGTTCAGTTGCAAAGACAAATTCATTTGCCTCTGCAGAACCCAACCAGTGGTAAGATACAACAGTTTAAAACAAACAAACAAAAGAAATTAAAAAATATTTTTATTTAAAAGCAATTTGCTTCCACTAATGCAAGGAATCTGCCCAAAAAAGCTACAAGGTTGCACAAAGAGAGTGCCAAAACAATGAAACGTCGTCTTGTGTTGATCTCAGCTGTATGCTGGACTTATAGACATGAGACAGAGCAGGGATGAAGAGAAAATCTACCATAAAGTGGCTGAATAATAACCAGTTTAATATACTAAACTAAAGCTTTACTACGACGGAGTATTAGGTCACTTTATATATATAATAAAAACATTTTTTTTTGTTTAATTACAACTTTAAATCTCATAAATTTACGAGAATAATGTGGCAACTGCTAAACAAAATTACGAGAATAAAGTCATAGGCTGCATTTATGACTTTTTTCTCGTGCATTTGCGACTTTTAATCTTGTAAATTTACTAAATTAAAACTCATAGATTTAAGAGATTAAAAGTCGCAAATTTATGAGATTTAAAGTCGTAAATTCACACAAAAAAAACTCTTTTTTTTTTGTTTGTTTTTTTCTGTGGCCCTAATACTCCGCCGTACTTTACAAACCAGAATGATATAGATTAATTTTAGGTGTAAGTTGGACTTTTTGACATGGAAATATACTCCCTTCTGCAACCTGTTTCCAGAGGTCTTTGGAGGAATTGCAACCTTTGCTACTTCCTGTTTTACAATGTGTCCAATTTGGAACCAGAAGGTGAAGGTTGGTAGGACGTTGGGTAATTGTAGTCTTGTCTAAAGAAAGATGGCGTACTTATGATTAAAGAGGAAGACGAGAGATTCCTGGCTGCCACTATGAGTTTACATCCCTAAAAAAGTCCTCCAGTTTAGATATTTGAATAAAAGATGATGGAATGGGCATTTCCGCAAAGAGACCATCTTGTATTTTTTCTAAAATTTGTGGTTGTGGTTAAAGAAAACACTTTTCATATATTATTATCCACTTAAACATCTTCCACGTTCCTGAAAACCTCTATCAGTTCTGTTTTGCCATTGTTTTAGTTGACAAATTGCTTATATACACTATCAGAGAATCTGAAAGATCTCAAAACTATATTTACAATTTACCATAAACCATTTTGTTAAGGACATCATTTTCTGACAGCACAATGATATACACTGTCAAAATTCAGAAGTTGAGCTTTCAAAGGTGGACTGACTTGCAGTGACTGACTGCCCGCTCTGCTCAGTATCAGAACGCATTGAAAAGTACAAAAAAAAGCAGATCTACAAAATAAGCATTGATCTATTCTGGCACTTTCCCCCAGGGAAACAGCAAAAACATTTTCGTTTCATCTAAAACTTTATCCTCACATCTATTTTTTCTTTTTTGGCACGTCAGCTAAAGTTAGCTTTGGTTGAATAATTATGCAAAAATAGAATTAGGGCATTGAGGCCAGATTTTTTTGTCAGCATGATTTTCTTCAGGTCTGCTACTTTGTTTTATTTTTGTTCTAAAAGGAAATGTCAGAGACAGATATTCTTCAAGGCACTCAGACTTCTTCATTCGTTAGTGTTGCAGTCTAGCATCAGTAAAACAGAATCAGATTGGTGCTCTGCAACTTCTGAAAACCTAAATTTAACACTATAACAGAATGATGCAGAGATCCTATGAGTAGAAGTACATGGCGTTTGGATATTTGTGTGTTTGGTCGCAGTAAACATTTATTTAAGAAAGTAAAAAAAAAACTAAAAGAAAGAACATCTAAAATAAGAGTATCTTTTCTATGGGGAAAACATAGTTTTACAGAAGAAAAACATAAATTATACAAACTTCTTTAATAGCAATTATCCACTTTACATCAGAAATTCTGTAGAATAGTGACCAAATGTGATGCTTCTGTTACGACATCTTTCAAGACCAATCTTTTTCAGGGTCATTTCATATCACATGAAATTTCACAAGACAATATTTGCCTCAATTTAACATTTACTTTGATGAAAATGTTTGTTTTGATCCTTTAAATTTGAAATGTATGTGTCATAAGCTCACATTTTCTCTATAGCTTGAGGTGTATTCTTCAATCTTCTAATAGAAGCTTCCTGAATGCGGTTAAAACTTAAACTTTGATACACTTCTGCTGTTTCTTTTTAGTGTTTCGAACAGCAAAGATAATAGCAGTAAAACACTGGCAGAAGGCAGAGCCTTTTTACACACACAACACTATTTGAGGGCTCTAAAATGTGTGCAAAAATTGTAATAAAATCATTTTTACTCATCTGTTAAAGAGTTTTTGTACATTTTTGCCAAAACAACAACAGAACAAGAGACAAATGCAAATGACAGCACTGATGCAGAAAAGACAAGAGGCATGAGGAGGGCAAGGTTGTTATATGATGAGTGATACTCATTAAAATATATATAAATATAAAAATCTAAATAAAAATAAAAAAAACAACTTCTTTCCGAATTAGAAAGATAGTTTAGAAAATGATTCATTCTAGTTTTAACTAAAAATGTAATTACAAATGTAGATGGGATCAATAACTTGTATTAAAAATGGTTATATGGTGCAATGTTTTGTCAAATTCAGATTAACCAGATCAAATGACATTGATCAGTTATTATTATCAGACAAAATTGTTCAAACTCTCTTGATACATTGAGTAATTAAACTGCAAAAAAAAATAAAAAAAATATCTTGTTGAGAAAAAAAAAAGTTATTTTTCCCAATTGCAAATTCAATAAGAAAACAATTTAATCAAGCATAAATTATTTTTTCAGTGTACAAACAGGAAGGTGTGGAACAGATGGAAAAAATGGTGGAATCAAAAGCTAATAGTTAATCAGTTATAAGGATTATTTATCATAAATGACACATATAACATATAATAGCACATAAATGATGAATCTTTAGTATAAAATGCAGTAGCTCTTAAGAGACAAACAGAATATGAAATGTCAACAACTAAAACTGATGCTGCAAATATTGCTGCTGCTGCTGCTCCACAAACAAAGAAATCCAGCTCTGCGACACTTGAGCAGAACAAAATGACATTTCTTCAGTGTTTCTGTCAGAGTAGGGGGGCTCATCTCATTGCACCCCCACCAAGTGCCTTACAGAATGCTGACACAGCAGCTCACTCCATCTGACCAGCAGCTTCCAGCCACTGAGAGGAGAAAAAAAAAACTATTCAACTGTGTGCAATCCTATTTGTGCCACTGCGGTTGCTTATTGAAAGCGACATTCATTATCACACAGAATGTCTCGACACTGGGGCATAAGTTATCTGATCTCTCAGATCAAACTCTGTGACCTCAGTGGGCTTGTTGTGGGAAATGTGGTGGGATTTAGAGAGATAAGAGCAATGCCCGAGATTAGAGAGATCCAATGTTTTGACCAAAAGCAGAGGGCAGATCTCACCGAAAATAGTTTCACCACAAACTACAACATGAACCGCGAGAAATTCAAAAATGGATTTCACTAAAACAACACAAAGCCTGAAAAAGAGCTAGCAGAAATTATAGATTTTGTTTTCTCACGCAATTAAGTTGAACATGTTTCAGCAAAATTTGATTGCTCTAGATGGCCTATATGGTGAGTGATAACCACGAGGGAGACCAACAGCATGCCCAAACACATCACTTGTACAAAAACAGTGTGTGTGTGTAAAATCTGCTTTGTAAAAATAGATTTCTTTGGGAATATGACTAATACGAGGAACAACGTTAGCCCTTTACTCCCACATCTAATGCTTGCAGCGTGAAGGAAGGCGGCCACCACCAGGCTGAGTAATCACACAGGACTCACCAATACAAGTAGAACAATAGAATCACCAAATCTTTGGCTTACAAAACATCTAGCTTTAGGCAGTTTAAAGCTACGGTCACAAATACAACTGCCATGGGAAGCATCGGCAGAATCTTCAAGATTTTATGCCGCTGCCTGATCTTTGGGAAAATCATGAATGTAGACGGCACCGGTCAAACGGCAGCCAACCAGGTTGCCGGGCCGGTGGCACTTGATGTTGACGGCTGCCGTCCAGAGACATTTACACATTGTCAAGTCAGAGCAACCTTGAGAAGTGCCCAAAGCGGCCACTCACCGATGTCAACTTTTAGAGAAAAATCGTCAATTCACTGTAAATTTTTTACTTTTTCTTAAAACCTCTGCAACCACCGCACAGCCACCTGCCAAATTTGCTGAAAACATGTGGTGACATTTTGGGATATGTGACTCTAGTCCAGGGGTCTGCAACCTGTGGCTCCAGAGATACATGTGGCTCTTTTATCTCTCCATGGTGGCTCCTTGGCCAAACATAAAATAAGTCAGGGAGAATGCTGACCCAGACATGTCGACCGTCTGAGTCAGCAGCTCCCTCTAACCAAAACTACCTAAAGAAAACAAATAAACAAAGCCCTCAAACTAAGACTACCAAGGTCCAACCACAAACTAAAATAACAAAACCCAGCAGTGTAAGACTACTGAGGACAAAGAGGGAAAAAGAAAATAAATAAATAAATAAAAGAAAAAGAAAAAAAGCATTTTTTTTAAGTAAGGATTACTTAATTAGCATTTACTTAATTTAGATTAGTTACATTTATAAATTGATGGCTGAGGTGCACATAGATGATTAACTATGTAGGGTTTTTACATCCCTGTTGACCTGAAGACATCTTGTTTGCTAAACGCTATCTCCAGAATG
>NC_050535.1:9712427-9716882 GCF_002922805.2 Oryzias melastigma
GTTTGGCACAGAGTGTATTTTATTTTGAAAAGACGTTATTGAGCTTCTGTCAAACATAAAAGAAATAAAAATAAAAAAATACAATTTTGAGAGATGCTAGGTTCTTTTTGTATTTTGCTTTTGTTCATGCCAAAAAATAGACATAATTCTTATTATTAAAAAGAGAAGGTCATGAATGAAAAATCCAAATTTCTTAAAGGCTAAAGTAAGACTATGAGGTTTTGATCAGTAGAAAACGAGCCCAAATGGCTCTTTTACTGTTAAAGGTTGCCCTAGTCTAACATTCATACCGTGAATGACAAGTTGCCTTCACTTTCTGGTAGAGAAGCTTAGCACAAAGTGTAAACACAAACGACTTCTCCGACTACAAGGATTTTCAACATAAAGCCGTCTTACCTCACTGTTGTGTCCTCGAAGGTTGAAGTTCACTCTCTGCAAGGGGGGCCGATCCCTTCTACAGTGGCTGGATGTGAACGTGACCCCCACGACTCCTCTACTGTTCCCAGTCGCCAGCCATCCCTCCTCATAATAGCGCTTCCTGCACACCGGTTTCTCCTTTTGGCTCTTAGGCACTCTGCCCTTCCAGGACAAGCACAGGATGTTGGAGTCGCTACAGAGCACCGGTCCATGCTCCACAGCAGCAAACATCACTGCAGGTTTCTGTAACCACAACTCTACAGGAGGATCTTCTTGTAGGGGATTTAGGTACTGCTATGAGCGTGTCTTTCTGCTGAGGTTAATGGCTTTGGGTTGGATGCAAGACAACCACAACGATGCATAGTACTTAGGCTTTTCTTTGAGTCCTCGATCTGCGGACCATTTAATCGATCAAAACTTTTCTAAAAACTGCAAGTCTTGCCGGACTTGAAAAGTCATGAGGCCGAACGGCTATAAAAACAATAGGACCAATCAAGTCATGATGTTTGATCTTCATGTAGTTAAATAAAAAAACTACTGAAATGTATTTTAAAAAATTCAAAAATCCTCACAAGCAATTTCTAGACTTGTGTCATCAGAGCGAGAAAAATCCCACCCCCATGAAAAAAATCTTGTAAACTCAAAAACAGAAAAAGTAGCTCTTCCATCAAAAATGTTCCTGTGCTTCCAGTTGATGCAAATATCAGTTCCTCCAAATCAGAGTCCCGTTTCCATGCTCCCTGTCCTCCTCATTCGTTCCCAGTAGAGTGCGAGGAAGAGCACGGACACTGCAGGGATTCCATCAGCTGTGAGCCAGCAGAAGAGCCGCTTCTCCGTGTAATGTCATCACTCCGGCTTTACAAGCAGCCTAGGGGACTCCAAAGGCTTCTGGGTAGTAGGGAGGAGAGAAAAAATGGCATTATCACAGATAACACCATCAGGGACAGGAGGAAGCTTGTAAAAATGCAAACGGACAGTCTTCAAGATAACGTCATGAAGGGTACGAGGCAAACCTGTTAAAGGCACTCATCTGCCGCCCACAATCGTCACTTAAATATTAATGCGCTACCCTAAAATAGTTCTTCTCTTTGGAGGCTGTACTTTGTACACTGCTGCTCAGCGGAAGGATATTTAAATAGAAAATGATCTATTTAAGGGAATTCATCTATCATTTTATGTTCAGTTTTATTGTGATATATATATATATATAGTTAGACAGTTCTCTGGGATTATACTACAAATGAAAGTGTGACAAAAAAAGAACATTTTAAATTTGAGTTTGTTTAAGATGAAATGAAGTTCAAACTAGTTACTAGGTTTGGTCAAGAAAACTATTTAAGGAATTTGATATAAATATTTAATCTAAAATAAATGAAAAACAAACAAAAAAATATATTTAAAAGAAAAGACAAAAAATAGATTAATTGTTTGAAATTGAGTTTAAAAGTTAAAATGCTTCAATATAAATGTATCTAGTATTGAAACCTCTTTAATCCTTATGCATACCTTATTTACAGTTTGTGTTTACTGCTGTTTACAAGTGAAATAGCCTTTTATGAACACTGAACCACTAAAATATATAATAATTGCTGTACTGTGAGACATTTGACAATTAATCTACAGTATAATAATAATGAATACTTGTCTTAGAGAAGGCATACAACACCTAAATCTATTCTAGTTTATATAAATCTAGTAAATTACTATTTAAATAATACATTTGAATGGTAAATTAACATAAATACATTCTGAATGTTAACTCTATCAATGCTCCCCTCTTCAAAACTGTCCTCAAACTATATTTAATTTAGTTTTAATTATACGTTTTGACCATTTGACTCTAGGAGTCGTGATGTTTAAGCTCTTTTTTTATTATGCCTGTTAGGTTCCTTCAGATTAGACCCTTCCAGTGGTCAGAATTTCAAAAATATTACACTAAATACTTATAATAAATAATCCTCGAGTTGGAATACACAAGCCTGCGTTTTTAAACCTTACTTAAAATGAAATCCACGGGGATTCTGACATTACAGACAAGTTCGTGAGGTGATGCCAGAACATCCATCACCGTGAGCCGCCTGCTAGCTTTAAGCTAGGTGGAACCTGGATAAAGGGGTGCTGGCTCCAAAAACCAAAACAACCGAACCGCGGGATTAACCTCGCCGAACTAAATCTACGTGTTTCACAGCGAGGGACCAACATAGCCTGAGTGCTTTGACATAAAGTAATTTAAGCCCAAATAAGCCACGGAGCATAAACCAAAGGCAGCGGGCTGACTGACCTACCGCACGCAGAATCCGGAGCTCCATCCTCGGAGGCTGCCTCCGTCCATCCGCGGCCGGCTAAAACAGCTACAGCTAGCGCATTAGCCTCCAGTTTATTCACAATTTTATTTTATATTATTGTGCAGCTACTTCGTACAAGTAAATATCAACAGTGTCGCGCACGGAATGTGCTTAATATTCCTCCCGTGTCGTTAAAAAAACCGAGGAATCGTGAAGGGACGTTGAGGAGCTTACCTTCCCGCTTCCTCCGCCTGAGCGACTGAACACAGGCAGGGCCCGAGCCCTCCGTCACGTGACCAGCACGTGACAGACCCCTGAATTAATCAACATCAACAATAAATGTAACAATCCAGACTGATGCTTGAAAATAAAATACATGCAAAAACACAGAAAAAACTGATTTTTTAAAAATAAAAATTCGGAGGGATGCTAAAAGAGCTGATTGCAGTGATTGCAATTTTATAGCACTTTTTCAAGTAATTGTACTTTACATTAAAAAGAATTCACAAATGTGTCATAATCAAACAATGGAGTGAAAGCTCACCTATTTACTTCCAAATATAGAAAATATTTAAATAGTTTAAACAGTTTAAACGCACATGAATGTATAAGATCCCAAGATTTTGAAGGAGTTGAATAAGTTTAATAAGGCAACAAACAGGTAAACAACCAAAAACATGAATTTGATCTGCAATAGAATGACAAAGTGAAAAACATTTAAAATTAGTCAACAGGATGAAAACAATGCATTTATATGTAGGCACATCTAACCAAAACAAATGAATTAACCTAAAAACAAAAGACATGGTGAACAAATAAAGTAGCAAACATTGACTGTAAAAAATACAAATTCTTATAAAAATTACTATTTTTGTTTCAAATATCCCTTGTTACTCTGTAGAAGTTGCTGTCCTTGGATTCCATGACTTAACCATATCGTTTACTTTCCATATATGACAAATGATTTCACACATTTATTTAATATTTTCTAATAATGACTTTTAAGAATTCCTCTAAATGTAAAATAGTTTTAGGGAATCTTTTGCCTGTTTATGAACCTTTGGCATGTCACTATTTAAGAATTTTTAGAATGTAGTGATCTCAGTATTATTCCTAGAAGTTTGCAGAAATAGATTATATAGTTTAATATACTTAAACAATTTTCAAAAAGAAATATAATCCTCCTTTACATTATCTTACTACACAAAACTTTTACTGGAATAAATTTGTATTAAGACAGTATTATACTTAAAACATTGGTTTCCATATTTTGAAGCTTACTCAGCAAAGATATCTGTTTGCATCTTCTTAAACTTTTATATGTTCTGCAAAGCAGGGCCGTGCAGAGACATTTGGAGGGGCAGGTGCTCAAAGTTAAAAAAAGGGCACATGGAACAAAAATTTGAAGCACAGCACAACACACCTTACAATATATGGTGCTGATTCATGATCTGCCGTTAATTATTATTCATTAGTAAAAATAATAAAAAAAAATTATAGGAAATAATGTGTCTTTGCATTTGTACATATTCATTTTTTAAATAGCCCATATTTACAAAACACAGATTGCTAGCTTCAAGGAGACAAACTACGATTCAAAATTAACCAACACTGTAACCAAATAACGCTAGATTACTAATCTAAAAATTCACTTTAAAATATCGGATGAAGGGACATTACAACAGTAACCAGAGCAAACGTTAACTGCTCCTAAATCAACCAAATCATCCACATTTTTAGAAGGCGTATATAA
>NC_050535.1:9717222-9783981 GCF_002922805.2 Oryzias melastigma
ACATATCCCTCAGCTGACTTCCACTGTAAATAGTTTGGGTTAAAAAACAAAAATAGTTCCTTTTCTAATTAATGTATTGAAACAACAGACCAAAAATACATATAATGCAATGTATTCTGGGATGAACTACAACACCTATCCAAATATATCACAATTCCAGATGTAAAATAATAAAATGTATTATTAATTTATATTGTAAACAGACCTAATGTTTAATATGATATGCTGATAAATTCAATAATGATTCTAAGACTCTTTTTATCCATTAAAAAATATATTTAATAGTGTTGAGCAAAGTGTATTGTTATTTTGGCGGAAACTATGCATTATTAGTAGTAGGGGTGTAACAGATCACGGGTAATCTGTGATCCGTATGGATCAGCAGACCGCCCTTATGGCTTATGGCTTTAACCCTTTGACTCCCTTTGGCTTACAATATTATCAAAATGATATATAGACACGAAAGATGTAAAGATAAATTTGATATAAGGAAGCTAAAGTTATTATGTCACTACACAAATTGAATAAGCTAACGTGAAAGCCAGCTGACTGCCCATGCAAAAACTCAGGATTGAATCCTGGGCTTTTTTTGACACTTTTCATTTTTTCTTTTGCTGACTTATAGCGACAGAATTATTTTTTTATTGCAGTTTGCTCTTCGTTTTAGCTCTTCTTCTTTTTACAAATATGTAAATATATCAAAAACACTCTGGTTTGATATTTTTTTGGAGTGAAGCAGCTTGTGTGATGTCGCATGCACCTCTAATAAAATGGTTTTCTTCAATCAAGCTGCAATTCACCCCTCCGACCAACGGGTGGCAGCGGTGAGAAAAATATTCACTTTTTCACCTCCTTCAAAACATGGCAGCACTCATGGCTGTCCGGAGACAGTTCTTAGCTTGTTTTAGGCTAACTAGAGACATTTCACAAGTGGTAAGTTCGTTTGCACATCTCCTGTAAAACGTTTTTGATTTAGTTTCAAGTGGACAATCTTAAAAAAATGGGAATAAATGCAGTTTCAAGGACATTTTGCTGCTGCTGCTAGCTTAATCGTGGTCGCATTAATGCAAATCTTGGGGTCAAAAATACAAATGTCCATAGTGTTGTGTGAGGTGTTTTCATGACACGTTTGTTTGTTTTTAGAGATGTTTGGGAACCAGTTTTGTTCAAGGGAAATGCAGTATAAACCGGTAAGATATGAGCAAAGAAAATCCATATTTCGTTCCTGCTTCCACACACCTCATAATTCCTTCTATTAGGATCATTTTTTTAAAATGTCATATGTCAAAACCTCATATTCTGTTTTATTACCTTCTTTTGCAGGAGTCTTCTGTCACAGACTCACTTTCATACCTCAGCTTTAGTATCAACGCCATCAGCAGTGAGTATACATCATCTAACCACTTGGATTTAAGAAGAACATCCCTCTATCTGTGAATATTAATTTCACAGATCTACTGTTTGTAGTTTTATTAAAGTAATTAAATGTATTTTCATCCCAGATCACGGTCACAGAGGAACCAGACACGCTCTTCCAGAAAGTCGTGATTTTGGTAAAGGGCCACGACAAAGCCGTCCTCGACAGCTATGAGTTCTTTGCCTCTCTCGCAGCCAAAGAGCTGGGCATCAATGTTAGCAAAGTGTGAGTCTAGTTTACAGTAAAACTTGCTCCAATGGTATATACTTTTTTTTAAGTTCTTTTCCCTCTCAAACAGGTCTGAACCACGAAAGGACATAGAAAGAATGACACTCTTGAAGTCTGTACACATCTTCAAAAAACACAGGGTTCAGTATGAGATGCGAACGCACTATCGACGTATTGAGGTGAGATACTCATCTTAAAATGTTACAGTAAAACATTTAAAATATTTATTCAAGGGGTTTTAATATCTTTTTTGTAGCTATCGCATATCACAGGCTGCACAGCACAAGTGTATCTTGAATACATACAGAGGAATCTCCCTGAAGGAGTAGCCATGGAGGTGACAAAGGTAAGGTTCTGTGAGGGAAAATTTGAGCCATGAAAGGTCAGAACTCTGTAACTCCTGTTCTCTTCCCATTCTTAGACATCCATGGAAAAGGTTCCAGATCACATCCTTGAACCCATGTGGAAGCCCAAACCCGCTGATGAGCCCAACCAGTGAACGTCCTCTTCTGACCTCATCACTTTGTTCCATTTTGTGTTCTGTTAAATCCAATGTAGTCTCAACACTTTGCAAATAAACTGGCTTTTGCTGTTATTCTAAACCAGGACTGTCATCCTCCATGATCTAATAATAGTATTAGAGCAGAATAACTGTTTTGGTTGATTGCAAGAGATAAAAAAAACCACACAAGCATGTACTTTATTCTTTTATTGAATAATTGTCAATATTTGCATGAATTTACATTTTTATTTGCTAAAAAAAAAAAATAACCATATTAACAATAAATGCTGACATTCATGACATGTTACTGAATCAACACATTTGACCTAATCCATCCCATCATTGATCCTTCAGGAATTCAGTGAGGTAATCTTTCCTTCTAAACAATAGTTAGCGAATTACCAAAGCAAAATTCGAGTCCTATCAGTGGCATTCTTGTAAGAAATTATTTAATCAAAGCTAAAAAGATCCTTTGTGTTTTTCTCAGAAATTAGATTTTACTCAAGTCCAGATTCGTAGAAAACAATTGCTGAAGAATAGAAATTCCTGAACAAAGCCTAATCTTATTGAAAGAATCAGTTAATTTCAGCTTTGGACAATTTATAATATTTGCATATCTATTTTTCTTGACCATCAATATTTGAAAAATGGACGAATCGACTGATCCTTAAATCCTCTGCATCTTGTTTCTGCTCAGCCTGCAGCCGCTCCACCTTCTGTCCTGAAAGAGAATCTCCTAGTTTCAGGCAGGTACACAGACACAGCAGGATGCTCACCTTTTTTTTTAAGCGAAGAGTCGGAACCGGATGTCAATCGTGAAGGGAGGTGTGAGGGAGGAGCAGAGTCCCAGAAGCCGGGAGGTTCACTGCACTGAGTGCCCCCCTTCAGGAGACAACACCAGTCAGTCTGTTGCAATCAACCACAGGGAGATACAAACAGGGACTGCAAAGGCTCATGGGAGTGTTCATCTGTTTATGCCGCAGCACTAGAGGGAATTTGAATTCAGGGACAAAATATTCCAGAAGATTTTTTAAAAATGTATTTAGAATTTGAATAGATTTTTACCTTTGTTAACTATCAAAAACATTTGTCTCTATTGTCATCTTACACCTAATTACTAAAATAATTAACAAATATGATGATCTTGTGCTTCATTTTTTAGGTTATTAAAAAAAAATGAAAAAAATCTATCAAGTTTCTTCAAAAAATTATTTGATCTCCTATATTTAAGCTTTCACCGCAGACGCCATTCCATTCTCCTCCACCATGTTGTGCAAATTACAATGACAACTCTGACACTCGGTTGTGAGTATACAAAAAAAACGGAAAAAAATGTATTTATTTTTTACTTTTATTTTCTTTCAAGTCTACCTCAAATGCCTTGTGAAACACACATTCACAGATTCACAGAAATGACGTAGATTACAGTGAAGAGGTAACAACTTCCAAAAACTAAACACAGCAAATTGTTGACTTAATTGAGACTTGTGTTAAATTAAACTACAGTATAAAGTAAATATATGAAGAGAATATTACTCATTTACTTTTTTTGTTATACACAAACTGCTGGAGACACACATTTATGTTCCAAAATACTCATAGCTGCACATGGAAGATATAGAATTTCCTTTGAATACTTGACAAAAACTGATATTTTATCACTTGACAAATATATTAGCACTACTTGGTGACAGAACTTTATTCTGGTAACAAAGGGAACGATTAAGGAGCTGCATGGTGTATAGAAATGAGCTAACAGCAGAATGTGAGGGCTTACAGTGCACTCACGTATTTCCTTTTTTAACATACAAAGTCATTCCATTTTTGATCTGCTTAAAGAATCAGAAAAAAGAAAATTTTAAGGCTTAACGAGTGACTCTAACAAAAAGCACAGAACATTGACTGGAAATGAACATAACTATTTTTTTTTCCAATTAAAGAGCTCACAACTTGCATTAACTTTTTTCTAAACAGTGTCAAAGTGAACCAAAAGCATTTTACGTGTTACAGACTGAATAAAGTCCTTTACAGTGTTCAAATTGTGGGGGGAAAAAAAAAAAATGTAATTATCGTTTTTACACGTCCTGACTTTCAGTTGACAATACCATTTGGTCACAGGCTATTTTATGGACTATGTGTATGACACATAACTCAGATGTTTCTGCACCTCTTTAGGCTCCTTTTACATTAACGGGTGCCTGTTTATAGGTTTTTGGGGGGGCAGGCTGTGTAAAAAGCGTCGGCCACCAGGGGGGCCTGGCCACCTCTGGCCTGGGCCAGGAGGGGGGTGAGGCGGAGGAGGAGGGACCGGTCCTTTGTGGTAGCTGTGTAAAAGGACAAGATCACACATTGGACTCTAGGCTCTGGCCAGTAGGGGGCACACTCTGATAAGAGCAGCTTACCTGAAGCCTTTTTGAAGGTTACAAGAGTCTTTATGAGCTTCATCTATATTTCTAACATTAATTGACCCAAAAATTAGTGAAAGATCTAAGTTTAAATACAACTAAGAGGAAACTCTAAAAAAAATATATTTATATTTAATAGAAATTTGAGGAAAAAAAAACAATAAATTCACATTTTCTAACTAAAAAATAATTATGGTAAAACAAAAGTACTGCTTACCCTCTCGGGCCACGAGGATGGAAAGGGCGCAGAGGTCTGGCAGGTCGCATCCCCCCAGGGAGGGGCGGGGGGCCTCTAAAACCAGGAAAACAAGGAGGAGGCGGGGGGCGAGGTCCATGCCTACAAACATAAACAAATGTACTTTTTGCACAATTTTTCTACATTTATGCGAAAATGAACAACTAAGTGAAGTCTGACTCTGATCATCTTTTGATCTATTGTTGTAAAAGCTTTCCCAGTGCTCTTTTAGTTATGATTATGGCATTTTTAACCAAAATAAAAAAACCTGCATGGTTTTATAGCAGGGGTCCCCAAACTTTTTCTTGTGAGGGTCGCATAACTTTTTTCTTCGCTGATGTCAGGGCGGGGTCAATTTGTATGATTAAAGAATAAAGCGTTTTCTGATAGCAGTTCAGTCTGTGATTAAAGCTAAAAATATTTTTCCTGTTAGCCGTTAAGTCTGTGATTGACGCTAACAGTGTTTTCTGTTAGCTGTTTAGTCTGCGATTGATGCTAACATTTTTTTCTGTTAGCTGTTCAGTCATCGATTGACGCTAACAGCGTTTCCTGTTCGCTGTTCAGTCTGCGATTTATGCTAACAGTGTTTTCTGTTAGCCGTTTTGTCTGCGACTGATGCTAACAGCGTTTCCTGTTCGCTGTTCAGTCTGCGATTGATACTAACACGGTTTTCTGTTAGCCGTTTTGTCTGCGATTTATGCTAACAGTGTTTTCTGTTGGCTGTTCTGTCTGCGATGAACGCCATTTTGCTAGCAGTGTCAGCAAACAATCTCAAAGCCAGATTTGGGAAAAAAAAAAAAAAAAATCATGCATCTCTGTTATTGTTCGGGGCTAGGCCAAATGTGGAGGTTGGCCGAATCCGGCCCGCGGGCTGTAGCTTGGGGACGACTTTATTATAGGATATAGTTTCTGCAGAGCACCAGTATATTAAGTTTACCTGGGCATGGGTGGCAAAGGGCCTCTGAGGTGCATGGGAGGAGGTGGGGGAGGAGGAGGAGAAAGAGGAGGGGGGAAAGGAGGACCCATGCCGACAGGTCCCCCCCGACCTCTAAAGCCTCTCATGTCTGGGTACGGCTGCATCCTTCCCATTCCTCTGCAGAAAATAAGAGAACAGTTTGTCACCACCTGAAAAAGGAAGTCACTGACAAGACAAGTCACGCAAACTACTTCTGGACTTTTGTTTTTTATCCAAAGTCTCTTGGATTAATGTCATTGATGACTTTCTGAAACCCTTTTTCTGCTACAGCTCAGAATATCTCACAAGGAGAAGCACCTCATGGGGCCGAATCCATTCATGGCCCCGTCCATCCCTCGTCCCCTCCCACGTCCAGGTGGGCCAAAGCCTTTTATCATTCCTCGCCCTCCACGCATGCTTCCTCGCCCCATGCGCCCGCCTCGACCATGGCCTCTGAAGCCACGCCCCCTGAGGAAAAAAAAACATTCATCGGTGCTAGAGAATTTTAGTTAAATAAAACACTTATATAGAAAAAGGTTAGATTTATATTTACAGTTTAAACAAGAAGGAATGACATATTCACTAACCTAAAGTCAAATCAAAAGGGATGAAAGTGGGACAGACCTTGAAAAAGTATTAGCTGCAGATTTCTCCAATTCCTCCTTGGCACCTTTTGAATTTCTTGTAGTGTTATTTTCTCTGTCAGCATTCATCTAGAACAAGAGACTCAAACTCAATCCCACAGGGGGCAAAAATCCAAAACACAGCTTAGGTTGGATAAACATTTATGAAACACACTAAAACTACATTTTAAAAATATAACTTTTGAACATAACTATGAATAAAAACAGGCAGGAATATTAAATCAATGTATACTTTTAATAACTTTCAATATTTTACTTTATGTAAAAACATATTTGTTCAAAATTATACAACTTAGAAAAAAGTGCAATATAACATTGGGGCATTAATAACAATATCATAAAATGTTTTTGAGGTCCAGATCCGGCCCCCGGGCTATGACTTTGACGCACGTGTTCTAGAATAAAGAGTTGTAACCATGCAAAAAGAAATCACTTTTTTTCAACATCTGTACAGCGAAACACTTTAACAAAAACTACATTTAGTGACTTAAAAAAAACTTTTTAAGTTGAGGACAAAAAAAATAAATTCTCCATTGCAAAATAAAAAAAAAAAACAAACAATAATGTATTATTTGAAATATAGGATTAAATGAATAAAAAATAAACAGATAATGCACTGGTAAAGTAGGGTGACTTTAGCTTTTTTTAAATAAGAGTTTTATATACCAAGAAAGGGGGAAAAAGAAAAAGTGAAGAACTACCGGTAAGCTTTATGTTAATATCACACATGTATGTGTCTGTACACTCATAAGTTAAGGAGTATTTAGTCAGGAAAAGGCAGAAGTGATCGCTTGTCACTAGATGTATGTAGTTTTGATTTGTATTCCTTTTTTTTAATTTTTACTTGAAAAGAGTAAAAACGATAGATAAATATTAGAAAAATATATATATTTAAAGTTCGCAATAAAACAGACAACACAAAAAAATCCAATGAGGTATGAATTGATGCTGTTAATATTTATGTAAAACATATTTATAAAACCCATCTAAACACAGATATATATATTTTAATCAGTTGATCCAGTCTTTTATTTTGTAATTTTGATGGATCTTCGTGGTCTAAATTCAAAACCCACCTGTTTGTTTGTTCTTTCTGCTGACAAAATAGGATTGTAGCAGTACCGATAAAATGTGCTGTAAAATATATACACACACACACATATATATTTATTTTAAATACAATTACTGCTGTCTACAGAGGTTCAGATGAGCACAGACATCATTATTATTATTAATTGAGGGGGGTGTCAAAAACAGTTCATAATGTCAGAATATTGTTATTATTATTTTAACAATACCTATTGTGTCTGATGCAGAACAACAATACAAATCTTGCACTGTGATGGAGAAGAAAACGGAAATACTTCAGATATTTTCAACTAAAACAAGCTCAAGAGCCTCGAGCGTCATGGAAACATTCCGCTTTCAATCCATCGGGCTCGTAAATGTGATCCACATACACAAGACATAAAAAATAAAATAATTTAATCTACATTTATTATATTATATATATATTTTTGAAATATATGGAGCAACAACCCAAAAGGCCCTCCGGGAATTACCTTTAGTTTGTAATTATCGTATTTACTTTTCTAGATTCAAGTATTTTTAGAATAAATAATGACACCCCCTGATTAAAATCAGTAAATTAATAAATATCACAAAAATACAAGACTGGAGTTACTTGCAATGTTGTAATAAAACAGCCAAAGGTTCGTTTTATGAAAATAAAAACAGCAACGACTTACATTTGAGAGAAATGCAAATGAGGTAGATTAAATGCAGTATCCGAAGTCCTGCTGCTAATAAAAAAGTAGAAAAATAAAAAATAAAATTTAGAAATTTTCCATCGATATCTTGGTGCTTTGAAATGGCGGCTCCACCAAACAAACGGAGCTGAGATTTCTTTGTAAGAAAAGGCATTGGGCTGTAGCCACGCCCCTGGCCGCTTTGTGATTGGAGGAGCGTGGTGACGTAAGACCAAAGCTTCTATCTTTTAGATTTTAATAGATCACAAGTTCAACTGCAAAGAAAAAGACAGAACAAGGCATGGTGAAATTTAGATTTATTTTAAAACATTTAAAACTGTTTATTGAAGCTAATTCCACTGAAAAAATAAAAGTAAAACTCTTTATCACACACAAGAATATGCTCTGACAACAAAATCATGCAGCATTTCTAAAAATATGACATCTAAAACACCGATTAAGATTATTAAGTAATATATAATGAACACGACGACTTAAAAAGTTCTAAAAAATATTTGCATAGTTGCATTCCACATACTACATCTAATACTCTTTACTAATCCAAACATTTCAATCATCCAAGCAAATTTGCCACTCAAAAAAGGGAGAAAACCAAACGCAAAGACAGCCGTGATCTGTAACTCCAACATAAATTGATTTCTGAAGGGATCCTGAAGCTGCTGTTCCCCTCATTCCAGTGCGTAAAACTGTCCAAACTGCGCGCCTTTACGCACGGCTCAGAATGTCTGTAAGCTTGTTGATGTATTCAATAGTATATTTCAGTGTCTGTATCTTGGTCAGGGGCTGGCCTCTCTTGCTGTAATCCGGCGGGAGGTAGTCGCGCAGCTGGTGGAGAGCCTCTGCCAGGCTTCTCATGCGCATCTTCTCCCTCTCGCTGGCCTTCACGCGCCGTTTGGTGGACATTTTGGACTTGCTCGATCTCTGCGCGGTTGAAGTCACTCTGCGCTCCGAGAAATCCTTTAACTCCCGATGGCTATTGGGATAGCTCATCTCGGGTGAGGAGCATGTGGAATCCATGTGGGATTGAGGAAAGGTGGCGGGATGAGGGTCTGAAAATCCTCCAGAGGGGCTCACCAGGCATTTCCACTCAGACAGGATCTCAGCTTCCACGTCCATGTCAGAAATCCAGACGGCCGTGCAGCGAGCTCAACGAATACCAGGCGGGCAAAGTAAATTTTTTTAACCTAAGCGTATTTATATAGAAACTCTGGAGGTTTATGAGTTCACAGCTAAGGCGACAGAAGTTCAAAGAACACCGCAAGTTATCACCGTGGTGTGAATAAGGCCAAGCAGTCGGATAATGTGATAGAAAGAAAAATAATTAGATTCCCTTTGTGGGAAATTACTCTTTAAAGTCTGCAGGACAACAATTGTCAGTTTGATGCGATTTGACTAATGAAGGAATTCTGCTGCACCTGAGCTGTTCACACCAACCTGGCAACTCAGACCTGCGTGTGTCCAGACTGGAGGAGAATCCTATTTTCCTTGCAAAAAATGGAATGGATCCTTTTCAACTGTATTAAAAATGTAAAAAATAAAGTTATCTATCCAAGAAAGCTATTTTGTGGCTGTCATCTGTTAAAAATACTCTTGTAAATTGGGCACACAGCTGTCAGTGGAGCTCCTGCTGGAGCTTTCATGTCTGTAAAGGTGTGAGGCTTCACCCATGATCAAGGGAATCAACACTGCCGGGTTGTAAAACCAATGTTCCCAGTAGCAGCACCTCCTCCTTTTAGCTGCGCAGTTTGTCAAAGAATAGAAAAACAGTGGCTATACGTTTACATATTTAATACTTAAAGCAACATTACAAATATTTACAACTTAAACACATCTCTTTAATATTTGTTTAGAAGCTTCATCTTTTGAGTGATTACAATTACACTGTTAAAACCTTTACATAAAAATAGATTAGTAAAATTGATGTTCCAAAATTGACCCAATTACAAGTGATTTTTCTGCCCTGAATGAAAATAGATAATAAATCAAAAAATGATCAAGAAAAGAAATGTCATTATCTTGACATCCATCTTAAAAATGTCACTTCCTCAAACATTTTGATATCAAACAGAATGTGATTGAAATTTGAAACAAAGATTTTGCAACTCACTTCAGGAATTTGAGCCTCAGTCTCTCGGCGAGCGGCAGTGGACTGTCGCTACAAGTGACAGAGTCATCTAACACAATCACAGGTGAGCCTGGAGACTGCACAAACACACCATCAGTTTCAGGCACACGGGTGTCCTGATTTTTAGATTCTAAGGGTTTGACCTCTTCATTAAGAGTTTCTCTGTGTAACTTGTTTGTAGGCACAGATTTTAAGGGAAGTTCTAAAAGAAAGTTACTCTTCATCTTGTTTGGTACAGTTTTTGTGCGTATTTGATGCTTACGATTGTCATTTTCTACATCACTTTCCTCACTGGATGAACACAAACTCATGCATACACTCTTCTTGGAGGTTTGTAGGTTTTTTGAGCTCTTTTTGTCACTTTTACTCGGATAAGAGTTGCACCTTTGTGATGATATCAGAGCAGTCTGTTCACGCTTTCTGCAGAGTTTGTCATTTTCTGCGGTTTTGTGCTGAACTTGTGCAACAATTTGTTGTTGGTTGTGTTCCTTTGACACTTTTAATGCAAACTGATCTTTGTCCTCAGAAGTTGATTCCTCCTCAGAGATAATCCCTCTGAGTTTTGAATTGTTTTCAGAAAAGTCTAACTTAACGCTTGAGAACTTTGAGATCTCTTTCTCGGTCAAACTTTTGCTGGAGTTCTTCTTGAGCAGTCGATCCCTCAGGGAACAGTCGGTGTAACACAGATCCAGAGCTGATCCGGACTCTTCCTGCTTCTTAACACTGTCCGAGACTTCCTGCCCTGCCTTTTCCTCTCGTCTTTCATCCTTGACTGTGGTCTTTCCCTCAGCTTTAGTGGCGTTATTTGCTTGTGGCGCAGGGGAGGATGTAAAAGAAGAAGCATCCCAGTCTATATCACTCAAATGTAAAGCGCCAATAACAACAGAAACAGATGGTGAAGCAGCATCCTCTGAAGCTGAGGCAACCAGGGGATTGTTGTGGTCTTCTTTTTCCTCGTGAAGCTGCTTATTGCACACCGGACTGTCTAAAACAAGCACTTCTGTCTGGCTGTAGTTTGAGCTGCTAGGAGGCAGAGATTCAGGTTGTGTGGAAGAGCCGTAGAGGGTCATCTTTGCCAAAAGATCTGTAACAGTATCGAAAGGCTTCTCCTTTTTCTTCTGTCTTTTTTCTGCAAAGAGAACCAGAAACAGTTGTTAAATCCAAGCCGAAAAAGATTATAAAATGTATTTTTATGTGTAATAAAATCTTTTCACTTAAATTTGAGCTCAAACTGGGTCACAAATGGTTAAAATGAACTAGAAGACAAATATTAAAGACAAAATGTTTGTAATAACTCTTATAAATTTACTGTATTGTAGCAGAAAGTTTCAAACTTTACATAAAAATTGCATAATATATATTTTTGCTTGGTAAAAATGAACTGCATTAAAAGGAGTATTACATTCTGTTTTAGAACTTTAAAGAAAGTGCACAAAAAAAATGAGACACCTTTCAGCTGCATTAAAGCCCTAAGTGTGAATTAGTCAAAGCAGAACTCTATATTCTAGTGTGAGAGCTGCTGTAATTGACAGCCTTGAAAAACTAGTAAAATCCCCCAAATCCCTTTTATCAGGACGCTGCTGTCAGCTTAGCAAGGGAAGTCTGGGAGACTTGTTAAATCAGTGGTGCAGCTTTGAGTTACAGAGAGTAGAGAATAGAGTTTAAATCTTACTTTTGGTTTCTTGGACCAGAGCTTTGCTCCTCGTGAAGCTGTCCACAAGCTCAGGGAAGGCCAAACGAAAGAGGGATTCTTCTTCTACTGTCCTCACTTCAAGTGGATCCTCTGCAGGTCGGTCCTCCGGAAACACAAAATGTTCTCAAGAGAGAAGAGGTCAGATCGAATTAGTCTGATTCCGACTTAAATGGTGCTCAAACGAGTTCACAAATTAAACTGACAGAGGAAGGATTTCTTTAATTTGCCATGAAAATCACCATCTCAGCATTAACTGAGACTTTCTCGCCCCTGTCGTGTCAGACGGGCTTGTTAGTGAAGCAGACTTTGATATGACCGACTTCCCAGCTCCAAAAGGAAGTCAGTTTAGCACCTCTTGGCTGTTGTGCCACATTTTTCACCTCAGGAGCTCACCTCAAAGTCTCTGCAGACGAGCTGAGGATGAGCATCCGAACCTAAACTAGTGATTTAACCAATTAAAACCCCTAATTTTACTGTACCCAATTAGGGGCAATATCAAAGCAGAACAAGGATTAAACTTGCATGTTTGCTAACCTGGAGTTCTCCAGATGACTTCGAAACAAGCCACAGCGTTCCTCACTCTTGATTTCACTATTCTTTTAAAGGACAAACAAATAATTAGATGTAAATATCATAAAAGGTTTTCAGTCATAATTTTAGAATTAGTTAATCTACCGGATGGGCTTGATTTGAGAGGACGCATCAATCCCATATTTTCGATTCATCAGCTCAGCGTAGGTCATCAACACCAAAACCTTTTCACTGGTGTAATGCTTTGGCCACTCCATCTTGTCATAAGCAAATTTCTAAAGAAACAAACGCATTAACTGTTATTTATCGATCCTAAAGATATTAAAGTAGTGTATTTTTATAAACAGAGTACCTGCATCATTAGCATATTTGGTTGTCTCCTCTTGAAATGTGATACAGGTTTATCCTTGGAAACCAGAAACTCGTTGATGATCTGACAAGAGAATTTAGTGTTAAAGAACTGATTGTAATGCAAATTCATAAAAGGTAGAATTTAAATGTACCTCTGTAAAAGGAAACTGCGGATTGCTGAGTGTTTTTCTAGAAAAAGCAAAGATTTAAATGGTCACTTCAGCATTATAAAAGATATACGAATCACAAGACTTTCAAAAAGTGTGGGGAATTTCTAAAGATTCTGTTTAAAAACTGAATTTCCTTGTTTATTGCCATCTTTATAGGTCAGTTGAGATATTTATATTAAGAAAAGTATAAAAGATAAAATTTTTACTGTAAAAAATACATAAACCAGTAAAATATCTGTTTTGTTTAAGTAAAAAAAATGTATATTTTAAATGTTTATTGTCTAATAAAAAATATGATACAAATACTACTTTAAGAAGTTGAATTTCTACCTTTTAAACTAAAAAAAAGCAATGTATTTGTACACTAAGGATATTATAATTACATTTAACTGAAAAGTCTTTAAAAATGAAAGGGCAGTCATTTTTTCAACTCAAAAGATTCAACTTTTTTATTATTTTTACCATAATATTAAAACTTATGTAGAATTTTGTCATGTCAAACCTTTTTTTACTTTATGGCTGCCTTTTAAGCATTTTTTATGTTCATAATTCTTTTTGCGTAAAAAAAAAAAAAAAAAAAAAAATGTACTCACTTCTTGATGTTTGCTTCAAAAGCTGCAGCCTGATGCGTGTGCTCATAGCTGTGCCAGTCACAAGGACACAGGTAATCAAAGTCTTGAGGTTGACAGTATTGTTGACTGTTGCAGAGAGTGCAGCCTCTTCGCTCATGTGCTTTGGCTGAGCCTGAAAAATCCATATAAAGATCTGCATTGTCACAAAACCATAAAATCCCCATTTTTCACCACTTGAAGCTTAAGTCTCTCACCAGGATGGCGACATATGTTGCAGTGAGGAACCTTTTTTACAACCACATCCGACATAGTAGTGTTGTCCTCTCTCCACTGAATGAACCTTGAAAGTTAAAAACAATGGGCAAAAAATGTTCCAACGTTAAAGGGAATTTTACTAAGCAAAAGGTTTCCAACCTGTGCAACAATGACTGTCCTTTCAGTGCCTGTATTAACCTCAAGGCCTGCTCTCTCCCAACACCTGGAATGCCCTACAAGAAACACAGAGTCAGCATATGTGCCTTTTCATGAGGTGATACGCTTCTAGTTTGTAATTCTCACCTTAGGAATGTAATCACAGCCCAGGAGAATGGCTAAACCAACAAGATTCTCTCTGCTCAGATGCAGCTCTGTTTGCACTCTGGATGTGTGATAACAGTCGATCTGAGGGTCCTGAGAGAAAAAAAACATAAATGGACTTACAGGAATAGATTTTAAGTTTACATATACAACGATTTTTAAACTGTAATTTTTGCTAAACTCAGATCCCAGTTTTACTGGGGTTTTTCTAGATAAATACGATTTATATTACTAAATGCTTGAAAAAAGGCAAAGATCTAGTGTTAAATCCCCCCAAAAAGTATGCAATGTGTGCTTTGACATACTTTACTGCTCATATTAAAGTTCCTGTAGACTGTTCGGGCACCGTACAAGAAAGCATCTCCATCATTTGTGATGCAGCCATCCACCAGGCCCTGAGAATCCAGATACGCACACATGGCCTCAGCCTCCCCTGCAGCCGTCACCCAAGGGACCCCTAAGTAATCCAACATCTCTGCACACTGGATAGAAAAAGAGAAAGTCACGTGATGTTCAGCAAAACATCCAGAAAGGGATGATGGGCTACTAACCTCTTTGAGAATGGAGTTAAAGCGCCCTCTGCTGGTGTTTGTGCTACTCTCTGTGGAGTTTTTAACGCGTCCGTATCTTGCTTCTGTCCTCTTACTCATGGTTTCAGATTTAAGTCTGGGAGCTGTTCCTTCCATCACAAAAACAAGCTTGATCCCCATCAGAGTGAGGGAGGACACCCGGAAAAATAAATTCCTGCGCAGAGTATGCAACAACACACAACAAATGACCTGATATTAGACAAAAAAAGTACGACTCTAAAATAATAAAATACTGGTTTTACCTCAAGTGGGGCTTTGTAACTCTCCCCATCATCGCCTGGACGTGCTGGGCCTCACAAACCCACAGACTGAGGTCGACTGCAAGAGTCTTTCCGCTTAAACTGTACAGGGACACCGACTCGCGAACCGGCTCAATTATCGACCACAAATCGTGAACCCCCATAATTATAACCAAAAGTGGGTTTAAATAGATAACAGGCAGATGGAAACACGAAATGTGTACAAAAACAGCGAGGAGCCGCAGATTATTTTAAATTTGGCGCCTAGAGGCTGCCTTCAATGGGTCCTGCGAACTACTTTACTTTACTTACAGTCGAGTGTACTATTTCCATATCGAAACCAAACAAGAGCCAAAATTAGTTTGTAAATTGCATAAGAAAGTATGATAAATAACAAATAAGTGAAAGAAGAAATCACCAAATTAATTTGCTCGAAAACCAAAAAAGTCGATTTGGTGATGACGTCATAATCACGCGCCGCTCACTGCTCTTGCTTGGCTCTGTGGTTGCTAGGGTAACTAGACTGTTTTGAAGAGTCTTTTGTTAAAAGTTTTTGTCTATGCTTAAGTTTTTGTTTAACGATGGACTCAAAAGTGAACATAGAAATAGTTGGTCTTATTACAGACGCAAATTTTCACGTTGCCAAAACTATTGCCGAGGTAAAGTGGTTTTTATATATTTGTTTAGGCTTTTTTTTCCCTCAGTATGAACTTAACCCTTTGTTGTCATCCCAAGGGACTAAAAATGAAGTTTCCAGAAGCATTTCTGGACCCAAAAGTTCACCCACTTATGGAATTTGACTGGAAAACATATTTATGCAACAAGAAAAAGGTAGGAATTGTCATTCTGTAGAGGCAGTACACAGTTTTATTATTCCTTTAATATTTTTTAGGTGTAAAAAAAAACTCTTAACAAGCAAGCTTTATGTAGGAATTGGTTATTTTTTTATTATTATTAAATTTTATCAGTTTTATTTTGCAATGCATTCTTTTCTATTGCATTAATACATTGTTTTCTTTTATCTTCTAAATTACTCACCTGAAATAAGAAAAGATAATGGTGTTGTAAATAAAAAGAGCTACTGTGGGAGTTACATCACATAAGCTGTGATGGCTTGTCCTCACATAACAAAGATCCTGCTGTAGCTTGACACTGTGTCACGCTGAGTCACGACAAAGGCATTGTTGCGTTTCAAACTTGTGATTCAAGGATCTGCGTGGAGAGGTGTGGCAGTATTCCAGCAACCTGATGTGCTTTCTGAACGGCCTTCTGCTCGGTAATGAAATGGACCTGTCTAACTGGGCCAAAACTCAGTGGAATTTCACCCTTACTCAGCCACACAGTCCACAGACTTTCTACAAGGCTCTCGCTGAGGAGTACTACACTAAACACCTCCAAAAAACTGGGGCAAGTGATGTTAATAGGCGAGATTTATTTTTTTCATATACACAATATTTCAATATTGGTTTATGTGCAGCATATTTAATGTTTTTATTGCCACCCTTGCATTATATTCACAACTTATTTTAAATTTATATTCTACCAGGAAAATAAATCTTTTAAAGATATTGAAATCTAAAAGATCTCTTTTTTTAAAGGAGTATTTGAATTGATCTCCCAAATCTATGCAGTTGTTCTCTTTTCACAGCATCGGTTTGTATTTATGGACATTGAGATCGCAGGAGAAGAAGCCAGGAGATTATTGTTTGAGGTGAGGGATATTGTTTACAATTTTTCAAAATTTTTTTGACAGATTGTACTTTAAAGCTGCTGGATCGACTGAAAATGTGGCTGTAACTGGGATTGTAGGTATAAGAAAAGGTTTGATCATTACAGAGCAGATGTTTAGACAATCCTGCATGTCTTCTCCTTAGTTGTTCTCAGATGTGTGTCCAAAGACGTCAAAGAATTTCGAGGCTTTGTGCACGGGGGAGTGTGGCCTCTCACAAAGTGGCCTACAGCTCTGCTACAAGGGCTGTTTGTTTCATCGAATAGTGCCAAATGGCTGGGTGCAAGCTGGAGGTATGGAGAAACAAATGCTTTTAAAAGAAAAATGTACTGAGAAAATGTAAATAACTCATCTCGTAAAACTTTGCTTGAAGATATTTCTCCAGGGAGTAAAGGGAATGGTGGCGAGTCAATCTACGGAGCAACCTTTGAAGGTTGAGACATAATTCGGAAGATTATTTTAGGAATTGTACTTATTGTAGGTGTATGTTTAATTAGATCTCTCATGGGTTTCAGATGAATGCTTTGCCATTTCCCACTCCAAGCGAGGCATTCTGGGAATGGCAAACAAAGGTCCTCATAGTAATGGATCCCAATTCTACATCACCTTGCAGCCGACACCCTGGATGGACACAACCTACGTTGCCTTTGGGTTTGTGTTTCTTACTAGAAGCATAACTTTATCTTCACATTTAGGACAAATGTTTAAATTGCATACATTTTTTTTCTTCTTTTTGTTTCAGTCAAGTGGTCGAGGGTTTTGATGTCTTAAAGAGATTAGAAGAAGCTCCTACTTGCAATGAAAGACCTAAGTTTGAGTGCAGGATTGCAGCTTGTGGGCTGTTTAAACTGTAGATCTTTGTATTTACAACAAGCGGCTTTCTTGAACACGCTTTCATGCCATTCATATATTTTCTTTCTTTCTTTTCCATGACTTTAAATCAGATGTTCAATAAGATTTAGTTACTGAATATACTTCTGCAAGGTCTAAATTACTGTAACTTTAACAAAAATTGTATTTGATCTAATGTTTGGACTGGAGAAAGGTTAGAAAATCGGATTTGAAACATGCCTTTGCTTAAATTTTATTATATTATGATGAAATATATTGCCAAAATAAAAAAATATAACATTTATTCTTGTTGTCTTTACTACTGTATCCAAATAAATGTTGTTTGTTTGTTTTGAAAAAAAATAAAACATCTATAGTGTTGTTGGATTTGTGGTCTTTCAGTTTGCAAACTTGGAATGTGCTAAAACTATGTTGAATCCTTTTAGGGTTTACTGTAATTCTTAGTACTCTGTCCATTTTCTGCACACATGTTCCTGTAAATTATTCCAGCTGTTTGGTCGTGACGCTCCATATATGCCTATCCGACCATCATCTTACACTCTACAGTTATGTGCTGGATTGTTTCAGGCACCTCTTTGCACAGTCTACACCTTAAGTCTTGTGTGATACATTTATTTAATAATTTAATGGTGTATATATTTATTTCAGTTTTTCTCTTTCTGTCCTCCATACATATGGTGAGGAGTTTTTGTACTCTAACATTCATGGCCTGTGTGTGCTATTTTATTTAAAAATATATTTTTTTATTTTAATAACATTTTATGGAAAGTATTATTTTCACGTTTTATTTTTTAGTTTGACAATCAATGTTGAAAATTATGTAAAAATAAACTAATATTTTTTTTTCTAAGCGCAGAAATTAAAAATTAAAAATGACACATTTGGCGTTCCATACAACTGTTACTTCCGGTCTCTGACGTATCGTTAGTTTTTTTTTTTTTTTTTGTCCGTCCCCACATGACTTGTCAAATAGGAAGTACCCGCGTCCAGAGACAGCAGCCTTCACCAGGAACGCAACACCAGAAGAGCTCGGAGAGAGCCGCGAAATACCCGAGTTTCCTTCTCGACGTTTCCACGCACACGTCCTCGTCTCGGCGCAGAAGCGGAGCTGCTACTAGTCGCTCGGCCTCCGTCATGTTCCTGAAGGTGGTGTTTTTCGCCGCAGTTGTGGCGCTGATTAGCGCCGAGGCGGTAAACGCAGGTAAGTTTTCCCTCCTCTCCCCCCCTGAGCTAGCAGCTAACTTAACCCCAAACAGACTTATATCAAGCTGTGTTTGTATTTTGGCTCTGCGGGCTCCACTAATGTCATTTTTAAGTCTAATAAACCCCACATCGAAATTAACATTTATCAAAACACATGTAAACAATTTTCAGTAACTTGGCAGCTGTATGTATTCTCGCATCATTCATCCTTAGCTTTAGCCCGCTAACCAGCAATTTGAACTGAAAACAAAATTGTGTAACACGTCCGCAACTGAGTTTTAAGAAAACAAGGACTTATTGTGAGCGGGGAAGGGCATTTGTTTTAACCCAAAGTGATGCAGTTTTACACAAATCAGTATTTATTCATGTTGCCTTATCTAATGTAAGAATTTCTCAGACTTTTATTTTGAAAATCACTCAGTTTTCATAATAAATATGCCTAAATTAGACTTTTTTTTCCTCCCCCAGAAAATGTTTTTTCTTGTTTAAATTTTAGATTTATTTTTACATTCTTCCCCCTTTTTTTCTTTTTGGTTTTGCCCAAGTAAATCCACAGGTAAACTGCCTTTCCTCTGTTTGTTTTCCACGACTCGGATTTAGTTTTAGATCATGTTACTGAACACAGTATTGTAAAGTTGACAGATTCTTATTTCTTTTTTAACAGATTATGACTCGTCATGTATTCACAGTAGCTTAATGTTAAAGTATATTTATCGAAAAATGAAATCAATTGTATTGATTTATTGGAGAGTTTAAGACGTGTGTATTGAAAGTCTGAATTGGACCTCTTTCCAGATGAATGTACCCCTCTCTCATGTGAGAAATGTGGAACCACAACTGGCTGCCAATGGGCGAATTGCTCTTCAAGTGAGTATCTCCTCTAACTATGTGACATGTTGTCGAGTTTTCTGTCTCGTAAATTGTGTGTAGAGTTAATCTCGCTTCACGTGTTGCTGATCTGAGGGAGGGGAGTTTCATTTTCTCTCAATCTAAGATGTTCTGTGGGTCTGAACAGATTAGCTAACTGACCAATATATTACCACACCTTTCTGCTTTTTAAAAATTTTTTTAACCTGATTTTAGTGGATTGACTTTGTAGAATGTCATGTTTTTATTATTATAATGATCTCACAGATGTTTATTTTTCCTGGAAATACAAACACCATTTGTGATGGTGTCATCATATTGAACGAAACTGAAATTCTCAAATTTAAACTTTTTTTTTTCTGCTTAAATCTGAAATTTAATAATATAAAATTTTAGATTTAATTGGATTTTGATTTATCTTTTTACATGCATATATTTTTGTTTCTCAACTTTACAAATTGCATATTATGGCATAAAGTTGAGAGAAATTTTTAATCACACTTCTTGTTTGACAGACACTCAATTGCTTTTATTATATCCGTTTATCTACATCGATGTTGGAGCAATAACAATTACGTTTTGTACGTTTTCAGCAGAGCATTTATCAAAATTGCAGGGATGCAACACAGAAGTTACCTTTACTAAAGTTTTTTTGTGTCAAAGAGCAGTTAAAATGAATATTCAGTTACAGATTTTTATTTCCTTTTTGTTTTATTAGGATCTACCATAAAACCCATATTATGGCCTCTGTTCACAGCTTCCCCTCTCGTGGTTCAATGTGATTGTTCAGGAGATGATCAGTGTATTTTCAACAAGATTTATAGCGAAATGCTGCTGGTGCTTTTGTCAAATTAGTTTAATATGTAAAAAAATAAAATAAAAATGGTCAAAATTAAGTGAATGAACATGCCAAGTCTGTTGTGGTTGTAAAGATGAACAGGAAAGGAAGTAAGCAGATGTGTGACAGGAAGTTGGTAACATCCTCACTTGGAAGGTGAAGAGTGTGCAGATTGGATCAAATATGGTCTCAATAATTTAAGTATTTTAGATTTCTGCAACCTTGGTTCTCTCTCAGATAGAAGATATTATAATCAGAAACACACCTACTGCTTTGTGTTAAACGGCTCAGTGAGGATACATTACACTGTTGAGCTGTTGAGCAGGAAAAGCAACAATGTGTGCCTCTTTTCAGTCGAGCATGGGTAGACGGGTTGGTTCTTTTGTCTTTTATAATTCTTTTTTAAGGTGAGGCTCTTCTTTCTATTTTTGACTAATGTATTGCTTGTACTTTACTAAAGAGTCTTCGTACACACCAAAACAAACAAAGCGCACGTGTCCAGGCAGCGTCATGCACTCAAACCTGCTGAAAAGTAGACGGATGGCACAAAATATTGAATTATTCAGCTGTTCCGGAAATAGGATCATAAGGCACTTCAGGGGAGTATTTGATCATAGCTCGAGCAGAGCAGTCCATGAGTCAAACTGCTATATAGTTAGCTCTCAGTAGTCTTTTAACTCAGCAGTGAGTTTCCCAACCATGTCGGCTGTTTACATTGATGTAGGAAAGACACAGACTCCCTCCATAGTATAGTTTTCATTCAGAATTGAACGTGAAGTTTTAAAAACGTTTCTAGCTTTGACATTTTTGGCTTAAAACAAGCATAATGAGAGTTATGACACAAAATTGTGATTCCTCGGAATAAATCATAGAACTTTGAGTGGAGCTACATTTGTTTTTTTTAATAGAATAATTTCAATTTGTCTTTGCTTTGTGTAGTTATACTTTGTGTTTTATCTATATGATTGATATTTTGTTATAAAACATGAAGCAATTTTTTTGTGAATATGTTTTTGGAAACAAATGACAAAATTCACCAACTGGAATTGTTTTTTGGACAGTTTTAGTGTGATATGATCAAAATATATGTGTGAAAAAGAAATAATAAAGTTGATGTGCTAAAAAAAATAATTTCAAGCATTGCTACAGAAACAGTTTTTAAAGATAAAATTAATATCAAAATTTGAAGTAGGAAAAAGTGCTCTAGTTATTAACAAACTGCAAATTGCTTTTTCTTCTGTCATCCTCTTCCTTTATTGTGCTTTAGCCAATTCAAATGTTATAATTTTAGATTTTAAATTTGAATTTTTTTGTAAGACTTATCTGTAGCTTTAGTCCTTATTCTTTTGGTCTTTTCATTATTTCAATATTCTACTGGTTTTCATGAGCGTTTAGCTTCCCTTTATGGATATATATCGTAAATGATCTGCTACTAAAACCTAACACTTCTAACTTAAATGAAATGATGCAGATTTCTAGAAACGTCAATCATTTCTGCTACTTTTTATCTAACACTGCCACTCATTCTTGTTTTCTTCTTCTTTTGTTTAAGGATTTTGGTAATTTTTAATCCCATTGCTCACTTGGGCCATGAAACACCCAGACAAAGCTACTTTACTCTGGTTTAACACATTTAAGCAGTATATCATTTCAGAAAAAAAGTCCCTGCAAAGTCCAGAAGTTTCATGTTATCTAAAACCCGGCAGCGTGAAACCGTCTCACCTCATAATCTTTCATTTTTACTGCGTTCACCCCGAAAGGTCAGCTCAGTCAGACCCAGCGGTTTTTCTGAAATGCAGCATAATCACACATCATGGTAGCAAGTGAGTCGCCACCAGATTTTCTTGTGGTTTTGACATTTTTTCCAAGCAGTCATTTAAAGTTTTTTCTTTAACCAGTGAACGGTTAAGCGTTTGCTTTTTGACTCTTAAGTTAGAGAACGATGACGGCATGCAGCGCGGTGACAATAATGTCACCATCTTGGGAAATAGTGAGCGTGAGTTTATCTTCTAGCAGCTGCCTGCAAGATAGCATCTCACAGGCTGCCTGCACATGGTTCAGCATTCACATAGTAGTGTCAGGACACACAGGTATGGTATTATTGTTCACACTGCTTTACATTTATATCTTTGACTTAGATTAAAGATTTATTTAGATTAAAAAGAAGTTTGTAGCTTTAAAGAAATACATTCTGTGCATGTGAGTGCTGATAAATTAATGTTTACAGCCCACATAAAAGCAGTAAGCTAAGCTGGTAGACGGCTGGATTTCTGCTTTTTAACTGAAAACAAATAAAGGAAGACGCAATTAATGCTTCACATAACTGAGTCAACAGCACAGCAGCCTTTTTGCCTTACTAACCTATGATTACCGCAAAGTAGATGTTTGTTTTGAGGCTTTTTATTCGAGGCTAGAGCATGACGATGAAAAAATCTGACTTGAAAAAACAAGAAACTCAGAATGTAGCGCAAGCCGGTGACTCATTTCTGACCTTATATGGAGGCCGCCAAATGAGTCTCCATTGATAACTCTGCGACTGCTGCAGAGCTGCTTTGTGTTGATGCCAGTGGATTTTTTTTTTTTGTCTGTTGGGAATCATTAGCTTAAATTATTGCATAAAAAGCTGCACCAGGTGCTCAACCAACGGAAGACGCAGCTCTTATGGTGTTCCTGTTTCTAGGAAGAAGACGGCCTCATGGGAAAAGTAATTTATCGCATTTGTTCGTTAATTTAACTTTATAGATGCAGTGAAAGCGCAGCAGTTTTTTGTCCAACAAATGCGAATCATTTAAATAAATAAGCTTTTCTACAGTATAGGATTCAGCAAACACAATTTTTACTACTTTTTGTGTTGCATTTATTTAAATCTAGATACATTTTTACTAATTTTAATATGGCCTTTGAGTTTACAATTGATCAATTATAAAGGATATTATTTTTTGATTTGCATAATATGTGATGGTATTTAACCGTAGTTTAAATAAGGTGTGTTTTCTTAAAGCGAGGATCATAAAACTATTTTTTTCCTGTTTAGTGAGTCATTTATGATGGGATGTCTCTTAACAACAAAGTTCTTAAAAAAATCCCATGACAGTTGAGGTTGAGCAGCAGCACTTCTGTTTGTGTGAGTAGCTTTATAACTGGGTGTGAAAAGAGAGCCCAGTCACAAGATCCTGACCAACACAATGCTTCACAATGATGAAATATTTCCCCGTCACCGTGACTCGGACCATGAAACTGATACAAATTGGCGGAATTCCTTCTCGTCAGAGTCGTGCATGAAGCTGCAGCAGCGTTGGGCATAAAACGGGTTCTTGACTGTGTCTCCTGAGTGTTGGTGAGACTTGATGACAGGGCAAAGTCCTGTCTCCTCTTGGGTAATAAGTAATAAACCACAGCGAAATAGATTACACTTTGATAGATAAAACAAATGCAGGATGTCCAAAATATGGTAATTCTTAGAATACTTCCTTGATTTAAGATGCTAACGTAAAGAAGTCTGTAATAGCAAAAATAAAGAGTTTTAATCTCAGATTTTATGGGTTGTTTACTTTGCTTTTTGGAAAGTTTAAATGTGTATTCAGACTGGACACACTTGGTTCGCTTAAAAACGAACCAGATTTTGTTTCCTTCGATAATCCAGAAAAAATTTTCTGTCCGAGTGGACCCAGGTCCGGGACCAGGAACCGCTCTCAGACCGATCTTACAAGGTGGTCTGGGTTTGGACTGAGCTCCGGTTCACTTTGTTTCCTCAGTCTGAATAGATTCCATGCTTGGAATGGAACAACTGAAATGGCCACCACAGCTAGGCATAACGGGATGTAAACAAGTAACAGATCAACAACAGACACAACAACTAATTGAAATGTGGTAGATGAATGTAGGCTAATGAAAACAATTTTGAACCTGATACACATTAGTGCTGCCACAAACGATTATTTTAATAGTTGACTAATCACCTTTTTTTTTTCTTTTTTTTTTTTTGGATTAGTCGACTAATTGGGTCATGAGTAAACTGGATGTAAAGCATAACTAACTAAAAAAAATAAAGACAATTAAGAGGATAGTTTATTAAACTTTTAATGAACCGTGCAGCCTCTGTTCTTCATTAATTACTGGTATTAAAACAAGATTAAATCAAATGAGGTTGTCATCTGAAACAAAGGAACTATTTTTTTCACTAAAGATAAAGTTTTAGTCTTGCTGACTCCAATATAACTAGAGTACTTTTTTTTTGGGTGCTGAACGCTCACAACTTTGTTCAACTTTACTTCACTCTAACTCCATATAATATAAAGTAACGACTAATCGACTATTAGTCGTCGACTAATCGTGGCAGCCCTAATACACATTGCTTCTCACTGTTTTCCCAACAATCTATATGTCATAAACGCTTATCAGTGTACCCTCTTAATCGGCATCTCCTCGGTAACCACCTTGTAAGATGCTTTCAAAGTAGCAAAAGCAAGTGTTGTATCTACCGTTGATACAGACGTTCAAAATGTCTTAGAGAAATATTAAGTTTGAATCCGGGAACTATCCTGACAAGGATTCCAAAGCGAAGGAGTTCCATTATTCCTTCTCTTGTTGCTTTGCTCCGCCCTTGTAACACCTGGCCAATGAGCGAAGAGATGTTGCGTCACATGGTTTTGTTTACAAGCTTTGATTTAGAACAGAAAAGTCTGGCACAGACCAAAGATTAAGGGCTCGATCCGGACCATTGAACTTTTCCAGTCTGAATACACACAGTCTGCAATCGAGGGTGTTCTGGTTACGGACTAAAACCATTTAGTTATTAGTTTTGTTTGACGGCAAATGATCGTACTTTGTTTTGTAGAGGTTTGTTAAAGAGTTTAGATGGGCGTTTCGGTGCAATTATTATTATGAGTTTCTTTTTTTTTAATAAAATGGTAATTTTAAAAAAGTAATCTCTCTTGGTTACAAAGCGACCACACGTGAATGCTGTCAGGATTTTTTTTTTTTTTTTTACATTCGTTTTAAACTGAGCACCTAACTTTTGCTCATCTCTTTTTCTGTATTGCATTCCTCCATCTTTACATGCCCCAAATAATCAAAGTCCTGAGAGAAAAGTGTGTATCCGATGTTCTTATTGACACCAGGCTATCGATTGAAAGTCTTTGCCTCGAACATTGATCTTGCCTGGTGCAAGATGCTCACATCCTGCTGCTGATCAG
Source organism: Oryzias melastigma (assembly GCF_002922805.2). Classification (NCBI taxonomy): domain Eukaryota; kingdom Metazoa; phylum Chordata; class Actinopteri; order Beloniformes; family Adrianichthyidae; genus Oryzias; species Oryzias melastigma. The sequence continues at coordinate 9,742,909 of NC_050535.1, forward strand.
GCTGCAAATTTAGAAAAGTCCATTTCTTCTTTTTAATCTGCAGCTGATCCAATCCTGCAGGTGTATTTCTGATTTTTAAAGAATTCTATTACGAATTGCACACAAATGTAAAATATTTATGTGTACACAGATGTGATCTTCTGGGCTTTTTTATATCATTTAATGAATAACTCCTTAATTATCAGTATTTTAAAGACAAACTATTGTGCTTTATCGTTGGTTTAAATCAAATGATTTTAACTATTTTTGTGTGTTCGTTTCAGTCTCTTTTGTTGGCTGTGTGAACGCAACTTTTGCTGGAGATAACGACACTTGCACCAACGCCAGCTGTCCAGGTCAGTGAACAGCTTGCTGTGCATAAACACAACAGCTCTGTTTAACACTTTTTTTATTTTAGACCCCAAAAGAATCAGCAGTCTCTAGACTTTGCATTAGTGCTGCCACAAACGATTATTTTAATAGTCGACTAATCACAGATTATTTTTTCTGATTAGTTGACTAATTGGGTCATGTGCAAACTGGATGTAAAGCACAAATCTTAACTGTCTTTAGCTTTAAAGTAACTAAAAACTAGAATATAGCATTACCTGCGATAATGGTTGTGTGAATGCTGTAAGCTGAATTTGGTGCTGATGATGCTAGTGCTGATAGCTGAAGATGATTGCTGAAATTGATTGCTAAAAACGCTGAAGTTGACAGCTGAAAACGCTGAAGCTAATAGCCAGCTAACGTATGACTTAAATGCCAAATTAGCCTTAAAATGGTAAAAAAAAAATACAACTTGGGTTAGCCAAAAAAGCTAGCATGTAGCAAAAAAAAAACTAAACTTCAGAATATCCTAAACATTGATAAAACACCTACGGTAAATTAGCCAAAACAGCTAGCATGTAAATATTAGCCAAAACAGCTAGCATGCAAATATTAGCCTATCCAAAAAAAACAGCCTAAAAAACAGAAAAAGCAAAGCCTAAATTACGGTAGTTAAAACACCTAGCATGTAGCTGAAATAGTTTAACTCCAAATTAGCCTAAAAAACTGAAAAAGATCCTAAATTAGCCCAAACAGCTAGCATGTAGCTGAAATATTAGCTTAATTCCAAATTAGCCTAAAAAAATAAAAAGATCCTAAATTAGCCAAAACAGCTAGCATGTAGCTGAAATATTAGCTAAACTCCAAATTAGCCAAAATAGTCCAAAAAGCTAGCATAATGTCATTATAACTTTCAACTTTACTACACCCTGACTCCATATAGTATAAAGTAACGACTAATCAACTATTAAATTAGTCGACTATTTTAAAAGTCGATTTGTTGACTAATCGTGGCAGCCCTACTTTACATCTATAAATTATGCACTTTTTATCCCAACATATCAGCTTTCTGCAGATTCAGTTTGGGTCTAATTAATGTGTCTTTAAGGTCTTTATGACTAGTTTGACAAATGTTGGTGTTTCTGTCTGTGTGCTGTCTGCAAAAAAAAAGCTAACAACAAAAATGTAAGAGGAATCTTGTTCTTTGGGTGGTTTGTCTTGCTCTCTTTGTCTGTTTTGTCTTGATGTTGGTGCCTTCTTCAGCTTTTCAGTCCACTACAGTCCAGCCTTCAGCTTCTCCCTCTCCCACTCCAGTCTCCACCACCGCTTCCTCTAACAGTTCTACTACAGGTAACCGGATTATTCTAAAGGAAAAAACAGTTTTCTCTTCTCCTGTTTGCAGTTTGTTGTCCACTTCAGTGTTGGTGCCTTTAAAACACTTGAAAGCCCATCAGAACCATGTTTTACTGGTGCGATTGTGCATCAATACATTGAGAATCTCTGCAGACTATATGTGCTAATCTGTGACTAACAAGAGAAATGACCAGCTGCATGTGGTCATGCTTGTGACTTAAATAGTTTTTACAGTTTTCATAGACGGCTGTTGTTTCTATAAGATGTTCAGGTCTGTAAGGAAATCCTCAAAATAGTTCTATATTAAGGAGCTTCATTGAAATGTAAGAAAAGAGCACATATTAAATATTCGATTCATTCAATTATTTGGAGCTATTCTGTCATTCTGTTTTTCACATGATGTGGTAGCTATGCAGAAAAAAGTCTCACCTTTTATTTTTAACCTTTTGTTAGCAGATTAACTATTTACAAACACTTTCTTAGATCTTTCTTAGAAGCTGAGACTTTATTTAAGCAAAAAAAAAAAGGCCAATAAATTTCAAAAAGGAGAAATTGTTTTACTGCGCAAGTCTGTTTATGCACTTGTTACAAAACCACTTCCTGCTTCAGTTGTAGAGTATAATTTGAGTATTTTGCACTATAAAGCAATGGGTTAAAATTCACTTTTTTGCTGCCCCCTTCCCTTTTCAAGTACATAAAAGCAAATCTGTCCTTGGGTTATCGCTGGGCACGCTCAAAAATTAGGGCCAATGTGTTCATAAAGGAAGTTTGGTCATATATATGGATATAGTTTACTATGAAAATCATAGTATGGCCCCTTTAAATCAATAAAACCACCTTAAAAGCATCAAATAAAGTACATTTTTAAAAGTAATAGGTTTTTTCTCCCTGTGATGCTATTCTAGATAACACCACAGTCACTACAGTTTCTCCAACTCCCACTGGCAACTTCTCCACTTCTGCAGCCACTTCTAATTCAAGTAAGTCAACTGTTCAGTGTTGTAAATCTGAGCTCCGTGTAAACGTGTTAAATTATCTCTGCGTCACTCTGTGCCCCAGCTGCAACAAACGCCCCCTCAGTGATTCCTCCGAAGAACTCCACGTTTGACGCAGCCAGCTTCATCGGTGGAATAGTGTTAGTCCTGGGTCTACAGGCCGTGATCTTCTTCCTCTACAAATTCTGCAAATCCAAGGACCGTAACTACCACACTCTTTGAAGCGGCTGGATCCTTCCGCCTCCGAGCAGACCCTTCCAGAGAAAACTTTCCATTCAGCACATTCTCATCCGAGTGGACTCAGTGTTTCCAACTCTTCAAAAAAACGTTTTTTTTGTTTTTTTTTCTTTTTAGTGTTTGTTTTCTTCTCATTTTAACCTGCATCACTGCTGCCATCGCTCTGCACCTACACCAGCAAGTATGAATAATTCATTCCAACTTGCACAATTTAACAGATCTCTGCTGACAGGCGTTTAAATCTAGAGCGAATGGATTACATCATCTGGGAGCAAACCCCGCCACCATCATGTTAGCCAATTTGTGGAAAGCATTTTGCAGTAATTGAGTGGACTTTTTTTTTTTCTTTACAATCCCTCTTCTCTTGCCTTTTTATCAATTTAGGAGGCAGTTTAGTTGAATCACTTTCCTGCATCTGATTTGATATCGAATGCCAAATTCTTGGTTTCCTCTTTTTCCGTGCAGATTTTATTTCTCGACGGATGACGTAAATGAAGGAGAGTTTCTTTCAAAAGAGTAACAGCAATCATCTGATGTCAGGCCACAGCTGGAAGGAATACATCCTTCTTTAGATCTGTTCATTTTCTTTTTCAATTCCCCTGGGAAATCTCTCACCTCATTAAAGATGGTCAAATCCTTGTTGCTACTGGAGCAGCTAAAGGCAATAAATCATTAGTTCATTTTAAATCTCCCATTTATTATTTCTAATCATTTTTGCACACTAGAAATGGGAAGCTGGCCCTTTCTTTCTGTAGAATATGCATGAAGGTCAAAGAATATTTCAGGAACAGAAGATATTTTTCTGGGAGTTTGTTGTGGACGGTGAAGTGCCTTTAATGTCCAGTAAGGAGAGAGAAAGACGAGAACTTTTCCCATCTTTACCATATTTTCATCAAGGTTAATGTTTGTTGGAGCTACAGTTGGGCTGAAAAGCCTTTTATCGTTGAATAAAGATGGTCATTGTTTGCCCCGCTCAGTTTGCTGCATTTCTCTCCAAAATTCGTCCCATTTTCTTATGAATTGGCGGGGAAATTAGTTTCAAGTTACCTTGAAGATTATACTTGAAAACAGGTGGTCTTAATTTAATAAACTTGATCGTTTGAGTGCTTTTAAGTTAAAAAACAAGTGTCGCTTCTCTCAAATGATCTTTGTATATCTGCAATGTAAATGATTTCTTAGAGAACTTCTAACCAGCTAGCTGCCAATTCTTTGCCTTTAGCTAGCTGTGTCCTGCTTTTGTTCATTTTTCCAGTTGAGTGGAGCATGCCAGACGTTTGGACTAGTTACCTTCTCTTTGCATATGCTCGTACGACTTGAAAAAAAACCACTGATTATTCGTGATTGGTCAAAGGAATGGAAATCGTGCGCTTTTAGCCAAAGTTCAGTTTCTGCATGAAAATTGAGCATTGCACTAACGCTTCGTTTAGCTGGCATGTGGATCAACCGTCAAACACGACACAAACGGTTCAGAATAATGACCACAAAATGAACGCAATAGTTTGTTTTTGCCTGTATATATCTGCTGCTCACCGTTAACCTGCCTTTTAAACTTGGTGGCACAATGATCCGGGCTGTGGAGTTTGGAGTCCCACTTGCTCTGCATGTGGAGTCACTTTTCCTGCCTGCTTGTGCTTTCTACCATTTCTTTAAGGACCCAACGCGGCACGTTGGGGTATGTCACAAGACCGTGTATCCATGGAAACCTGCTGTCCCTTGTGTTGCTTCTCCCCTCACAGTTTGTGCATCTCTTTGAGGGAAAAGTGCCTTATTCAGTTGAAGATTAATGCGCCAAACAAGCTAAATTATCAGAAATGCTCAGCACTTTGAGCTCCCTGTGAAATGGATGTGTTTCTTTTTTCTTTTTGTCACTCTCAGCCTTAACTCCGTCCATCAAATGTACAGAACAGCCACTAAAGTTGTCCAGACCGGCCAGTTTGGGATAAATGAATCCAGGTTGTAGCCTGAACATCGTCTCCCATCATCCTCCACTTGGTGACTTGGTTTGGCCTTAAACTTGAATGTCGTAGACCGGAAGTGTTTCATTCAAAGTGAATTGGCTTATCTGCTTTGTGGCTTTATTGCTAAGTGCTCCCACTTAGTGCTGTATTTGTTGGTACGAGTTTCTTTAGTATTTTGACCCGCACACAGCCATATGTTACCACTCGACAGTGTAAGAATGCCTCCTGGTTTGCTTCTTCTTTTGTTCCCTCACTTCTTTTTCAGTTTGTGGCCTTGTTTTCTGGTGTTGCCTTTAGTTTGAAGATGTTAAAACAATAAAGTTTAAATGTAAAAAAAAAAAAATACAAATCTGAGTGTGGTGTCACTTTACTCGGAGCTCGTAGATTGCGTGATCAAGGACACAAAAACGAGTTTTGTGTCCATGAACGCATTCTGCCTCATAACAAAGGGTGGCGCTCCACTTTTATTGGGCTTGTAACCGATACATGGTCAACAATCTCTGCTGTAAAAGAAAAAAGGTTGTGAACAAATAACCTGCTCCCATAAATGAAAATTAACACTTTTTGTATTTCATAATAAAATACAAAGATTATCTGTTTTTGTCCGATAGGAACTATAAAAATTCTGAATATATTTGTCCCTTTCTTACATTTTGTGTTTGTCATTCTTTTAATACAGGAGTGACTCATTTTAAAATGCCTCACCCTTCATTATGTAACCGTTCTAAATTGGTACAAAACAATTCTTATAAACTGTGGGTGGTTTAGAACAGGAATAGAATGAATTTTAGAACAAATTTAAATTCACATTACAGAAAAAAAGTGCATACATTTAGTCTGAATATATTTTTACATGCTGCCCTCCATTTGCAAATGTCAACATTGACTTAAGTGTTTGAAATGGTCAGTGAGAGCCTCGCAGGATGCAGCTTCCCAGGGTCACGGCAGGGCTCTGCTTGCGTTGCAAAAACCGCCCGCTGAAGGAAACGCGTGCGCTCTCTGAAGGGCCTCAGTCCTGTTGACCACATTCTTGAGTGAGGTGAGCTTCGCAGTGTTTTCTTTAGTGCTACTTTTTTTCTTCTCATCAGTGGTCAGATATTTGACGTAAAAATACACTCAAATAATCTGCAACTCTGCGCTTTAGAAAACTGCCCTTTCAGTGTTGGAATAAACTGATGTGGCGACTATCCCAGCTACTGGGGTTCCCAGTCTATTGGAGAAAAAACAATTTAGTCACCAACCAACCTTTACGGCATGTAAGAAAACACAAGAATGCATGCTGAGAACATGCAAACTTCACACAAACTACACAGCTAAGATTCAAACCTTTTGAATAAGGTTGCTTTTTATGCAAAGTGTTAATATTTTGGGATTAAAAACCAGCTTTCACAGACTCTAAAATATCCAGACATGTTACTGATAATTCAATCTACAAGACACCTGTGGTAAGTTTGACCTCTGGCCTTCTTGAAAAACACTACAGTAGCTTAAAATGTTCTTTTACAAGCCCAAAAGTACCAAATGTTGCAGTACCACAAATGACCACTAGAGGTAGTCTCACAATTTCCCTTTAAATCTTTGTTAAAAATTCTGATTTTGTACCAAAAGTAAATGTATCTACAGAAATTTGTAAATATATATATATTTACAAGTATTAATAATTGAGATGTTGATAAAGAAATAAAGCATTTAAGTTAAAGGGGGAATTAAAATGTGTGATTGTCTTTATTCTTATTTTTTTAAAGGAGCAGAAAAAAAATAAATCAAATCAAGTTTGTTCTGCTTTTTAAAAAAAAAATCCTGAAACTTCCGAATAAATTAATCTGTTTATCAAACAACACATTTGGTTTAAATCCACGGAAAAAGAGGATTTTCAGTCTATCAAGAATGCATGTGGAGATGAGGATGCTGGCTGAGGCCATGGAGAGATCCTGACTAGTGTTGGCTAACCTAATTGAGTCCAATCATGCTTTGTAATCTAATATGGCTGCACAGAGAAACAATACATTAGACTAAATGGACCCGCTCAACCCATTTAACTGCTGCAGACTCATTCCAGGGATACCAGTTCCAGCAAATGTTAGCAGCACAATGATCTGAATGTAGGAACCAACTATAGCAGCCATCTGTTCTCTTCTGCAAACATACAATTTTTTTTTTAGGTCAAATATGTTGCATCTTGTATTTGACTGAAAGGTTATTGGATTATACCTGCAGCTGCAAACTTTAATCTTGAATTTGAAGCCATGTCTTCAGATCATCATTTTTTTGATGACACCTTTATAGGCTGACAAATTTACCTCCATCATGTGTCTAAATATGAAATCTAAACGTATTAAAACTGCAGCCATCATAAGAGTGTGCTAACTCATGTTATGATTGTTCAACCCCTTAAAGGTTGGACTCCTTAATAAAAAAGAAAAATATAGAAATTCTAAAATGTTTCTACCATCTGAACAGTAGAGAATTAAAAAGAGTGACAGCCTGGACAGCGCCTGTCAAGATGCCAAAAAAAGCAAATAACTCATTTATAAGTGAGGAAAAAAACAATTTGGCCAGTTTTTTCTGCTATTCTGATGAATATTTTTGTAGTATTTTAAGCATTTTTTAAAAATTATTGTATAAAATGAAAACATGACTAAGCATCTTGAACTTGCTTAAATACCTATTATGCGGTGTCCATGCACTTAGTAGCACTGCCATCTAGTGGTGACTCAAACGAAAAACAAATAAATCATTTTATTTCATTTATTTAAAAACACTAAAGGCTTCCAGGAAGTTCAAAAATAAAATCTGTAAGGAAACGGAGTGAGCATCAAAGACTGGTAAAAAAAAAAAAAAAAGCAAAGTTCTGCTCGACGGTGCCAGCTTTATGTTTCCCAGGAGATGTCGTCTTGCTTCAGGCTGCTTCTCAACTTCTTCGTCTCCCTGAGGAGCTGCAGGTTGTTTCGAGTTGAGCTTTTTGCAGTTTGTTTAGCCTTAACTGTGGAGGGAGCAGGAGGCTTGATCTCAACACGCTTCCTGACCGTGTGGCCCTCATCATGTGACTGGCTTTGGGTCAGTTTACGGATCTGTGCAGAAGAAGACATTTTCCCCACAAATGTAAAAAAAAAAAAAAAAAAGGTTCATTATAATTAGGGCTGTGAATGTTGACGCGTTAACACGCACAATTAATAAAACATAATTCTTTAATATTTATTAATCATGCTGAGGTGTCCTGCCATGCAGCTGCAATATCAAAATAATAAAATCTTCGTAAAATAAATGTAAAGTTTTTTTTTATTTAAATATATGTGTCTGAGATTTGATTAAATTAAAGAGATAATATGGCATTTTTTTGTAGTTTTTTGACAAAACCGATCTTTTATTTTAACAATTAAGGTGGAGAATAAATGTCTCTTTGAAGGCTGCAGCGCAGAGGAGCCCCTCACCTGTGCTTTTAGGAGAGAAACTCTTATTTTTTGGGCTGCATGGTGTGACTTTCGCCTGGATTTTTAGACGTATTTTCAGTCAAAAACATGCTTATTAGTTTGTTGACAAATTGTATTATTGTTGTTTTTTTATAATATTGCAACTAAAACTTTCATTCTATGTTGTAAAAACGGTTTGTTAAATATTTTTGGTGTTTCCACAGCAAAATAAATGCAATTTTTCCAGATGGAAATTTCTGCTTTTGAATAATTTTATGTCTACTGTGTGAATGTAAAATGGAAAAATTATGAAAATAAAGGTAGTGTCACATAAGAGAGGTTGAGCTGATTAAAATGATACCAAATAAGCAGACGGGTAGTCTTTCAAATTGAAAATAGATTCAAAAGTGGACAAAAACTAGGTTCCAAAGTGTTAAAAATAAAGGTTCGAAATGTACAATTTTGAGTATTATTTCATATTATTATTATTTGAAGACAGTAAGTGGCTGGCAACTTAAAAAAAAGTATGTTGATTAATTGCGATTCATTTTTTCCAGATTTGCAATTAATTACCGGTAGTTAAAAATTCCTTGCCCTTATTATAATATTTTAAGGATTATCAATAATAACTATTAAGTTGCCAAAAATGTACAGAAGCAGAAGATAAACACATTTTGTGCTATGATGAAGCAGCTCTGTCTCTGGGTTTGCATTCCTGTACCTGCTGTTGGTGCTTGCGCAGCTTTGTGATTTGAGCTTCTTTTTCTTCCATCCTCGCCGTCAGCTTCTCCAGATCTCTGTGCAGCTCCTGCTTCTGTTCTGCACTCTGGCTCGCTTCTATTTGACCAACCAGCTCCTGATGCTCACTGATGAAACATCAATTTACATATCTACATAAATGCAACAAAAAAAAAATGGAATCTAAAGTCAAACAAGCGACTCACAAGCTCATTTGCCCGAGCTCGTCCTGAAGAGTCAGGAGCAGGTCTGTCAGGGAGCTCAGAGACAAATCCGTGGAAGAGCGATCCGATTTTGGCAAAGGGGTTGGAGGTGGAGAGAAGTCCTTCTGGAGGCTTTTCTTGGCTCCACGTCGGGGCTTATGCAGGGAGCTCGCTCGTTCACACAGCTGAGGATGGTGGTGCTTCATCATGTGGAGGATGCTTTGCACGTTGGCGTGGACCGAATGGCTTGGACTCGTAGACTGGAACCAAAAAACCCCAAATCATACCAAAAAAACCAACACTTTATGAATTTTTTTAAGTAAACAAAGAATCTTGGACTCACTGTTCCTGCAACAAAAGGCATTTTTGCTCGCCTGGGGCTGCATGATGTCTGCTCATGCTGGCTGGATGGTTTCTGATGAGAGACCACCGTTACTATGGCTACATCCAAACCAATGTTTTTTTCTTGAATAGTAAAAAAAAAATAAAAATTTAATTTACTTTAGAATGAAAACAAATACCGTAACTGCCTTCTTTGTTTTCCTTTGTGGCTTTGTTTCTTCACTTACTGGAACAGACAGTCGCAGACTGATGTCAAACTCCCTCTGTAGCTGGGAATGTAAATATTGTGGCACTTTAAAATCCAATTATCATTCTGGTGATAAACAGCCAAACCACAGCCTTTTATTTTAATGAAAAACTTATGAAATATTGAACAAATAAAGCATGTATTGGCTGACCTCTTCTGCCTTTTCCTGGATTAGTTTGCGCTCGTGCTCTTCTTGCAAAAGCTTCTGCTCCAGAACAGCCAGTTTTGTCTGCAAGTAACCAGCAATCAAGTATGACTAAGCTTTGGATGACCCGAAACCACGGCTAAAGAAGATTCTCATGCTACCTCTGCCAGAGTTTGGGTTCTGCTCAGTTTGAGACACTCGGACTCAAGTTTTTCCAGCTTGTCCTGCTGAGTTTGGTTATTTAAGTTGCTTGTTTGTTGGTTCTGTAGCGAGGCCTGTAAAGAAATAAAAGCAAAGCAAGACTATTATTTACACTCCAATAGCTATGGAGGACGAATAAAACTTCAGCTTTCTTTGAGACAAATGTCTTTGGTTTAGAAGATTTTGTGAAATGTTGCTAAAAATGGTTAATCCCTGTTTTAGATCAAATTGATTTTAATTTCAATACCTCTTTATTTTAATATAGATGCTGTTTACCTGATTTTCCAGTACAGCACTTTTGTCCTTCTTGGCATTCTCAACCATTTTCCTCATGTATTCCAGCTGCTTCTCAAGAATTTTACAACGACTTTCAGCGGACTGCAATTTTAAATCCAACTCTGTTGACGGAAGAAAATAAATAAATAAAAATGATACATAAATTCATCCCCTTGCTATTTTCAAATCTCTTACCAGTTTTGGCGGAGTAGTCTGTGCCTGGGACGCTAGCTGCTGTTTGTGATGGTTGCCTCTGAGCATCATGGGAGACCTGAATGTAGGTCCTCTCTGTTTGCTTTCTCTCCAGTTCCAAACGCCGGATTTTCTCCTGAAGGGTTTTCAGTGCATCGACAACACCTGAGGAGAGAGAAAATTGACATGTTCATGTAACAGAATGCAGCCAGAAAAAAAAAGAGTAAAATTTGCCAAACCTTTGCTGTCCAGATTTCGTGTGGTTTGAGACGAATGGCTGACAGTCTGATCTGCGCTTACGGGCGAATGAGCAGGAAACTGCAGCTCTCTTGATACTGACAGTATCCTCTCAGGAGGCTGGTAGTAGCTGCCGATGTAGCTGTTTTTGGAGGGGGAGTCTAAATTCTGCAGAGAGGAAAATCTAATCTTTTTAAAACTATATGTAAATGTACAGCTAAATATTTACACTTTTGAGAAACACAAATAAGAATATTAAAATCCTAAACAAGTTTACGTGACCTAGAAAGAGATCTAGTTGTAACCAACTTGGGTTTACTGTCAAATGTTAAGTCTTTCACGTTGCGTTTTTAATCCTTTTAAAATATTATTTTTCTGGTACCTGGAAGACACCAGCTAAACTGTAATAAACTAATTGATTTCTTAGCATGCACTTTAACAAAATGACAGATTTTTTCATTTGGTCAGACTTGAAGACCTAAAACTCAATCTTTACGTCACTAATATTGTCAATATTTAAATTTTTAACCAAAAGTTGATCTCTTATTGAACATGTCAAAGGGTGTACTAATGTGATCTGTGCTCATGTTGAGTCTGCAACTCATGTTGTGTATAAATAATTTCTTTTTTTCATTTAAAAATGCTTTAATGTAAATATTAATGGGACCATTTGCATCCTTACAGGAAAATATCAGAAATCAGAGTGTTGATCATGTTTCTAATAATTGCTACTAATTGAAAAAGGAGGTATACTTTTGTTGTTTATATGATCACATCATATCTTAATACAAAAAGTCACATTTTAGTGCTTAGATTCTATAAGTGTATTATGCATTTAGACATAAAATTACATAAAATTAATGTCGTATGAGAAAAATTTCTTCTATAATATTAAATTATTTATAGATTTTAAACAAAGTTATCTAAGTGCGTTTATAATAGACCCAACTGTGCGCGCGCTAGAAAAGTCACAGAAACGTCAAAAATAATAGATTTTGCGACTTATATATATGTTATCTCTCACAAAGTAATTGTTTTTAATATTGTGGTTTATAAATTATAGCAGGAAAAATGCAAATGTACAGTTTAGGCAGCGTTAAAGCAACTTTGTAAAAGTAAACAATAACAAGCTAGCATGTTAGCCACTTTAGCCGCTAACAGTCAAAGTTAAAAATATTACCTGATCAAGCTGTACCTCCATCATTTTAAAGTTTGTGACGAGTTTGTGGTTGTCTATAGCTGATAAGGTCGGCCCGTTCATGTAAGTTAAAAGAGGATTTCGTGTGAATGGCTAATCGACCCCGACTTGCCGCTGCGGAGACTGAAGCAGAGCGGTCCGACTAGTTTAAATTTCCCTCCGTTTCCCAATGACGATGGTTCCGCCTGCGCAGTTCTGCCTAGTATTCAAAACAAACGGTGACGTCACCAACACAATCATCATATTCCAAATTATTATTATTATTATTATTATTATTATTATTATTACAGACGAGATACCTGATTCTTTCAGAATAAAGTTCACTGGCACAGTAAAATCACAAACAGTTCAAATAAAGTATCTAAATTAAAAAAAAAAAAGCTGAATACATTTTTTTGTATTTATGTATTATGCCTGTATTGTTAATAAAAAAATCTAGGATTACTTCTTTAATTGGCTAATTTATTTTAACATTTTTATAATACCGTCCTGTTAAAGTTATCCAGTTAATATCCGCTGAATTTTACTCTCATATTAGCTAATTATAATTATAAAAGAGTAAAATTGCTAAAGCATTTTTATCTTATTTACCCTTCAGCCCTTAATTTAGGGCTGTTAAGTATTTTTCCGCTGATTTAAAGCTAAAATGTACTTTTTATTTGTGCAAAATACAAACATGAATCACTAAAATTAGAACAACTGATTACTTAAAAAATTACACATTAAATGTATGTCATTCCAGAATGAAAACTCTGGCAGATCATAATTTTCTTAGATAACTTGGATTTTACACCACCTAATGGCCCCCCGATTATTTTAATATAGACTTTAAAAAATAAAAATCTGTCATATTTTCATGTGCAGAAAGCATAACATTTAATATTTGAGTAAAAAAAAAAAGGTTGCTGTGGATAAATTGAAGAAACATTTACAAACTCACAATATTTACATCCATTCATGAGTTGGTTTACAGAAAATACATTTATTTAATGAAACATTTGACTCACATTACTATACATTCAACACCATGCTAAAGGTAGCTCTGCAGTTTAAATAAAGACGGGAAGCAACATGCAAAGACTCCTGTAGTGATGATCAGTCCATTTTTCTTTGCACATCTTTCATGAAGATAATGTTTTTGAGGAGCGTGGCTGGTTTCTCCTCAGAGGTTTCCTCCCACAGCTTCCTAATGCTGCCATTCCGTTTGGATGTACGTGGGCTCCCCCATCTGAAATGACTCATCCTGTAGGTCCCTTCTTTTTTATCCTGCAGTGCATCGGTTCTGGTGGGGAATCTGGACACCAGCAAACCGAGGTTTTGATGACTTCCTTCATGCAGCGTCCCCTTTGCTTCATTTTTGTCACTACTCAGGTGTCTGCGAACCCGAAAGGGGAAGCTCCTCTCAGAGGAGCCCCCTTCTTCCAGAGAGGAGGCAAAAGCTTTGACGGGCCTCCGTTTGCGCCCTGTGGGTTTCCCCCAGCGGAAATGCTCCATGGCGTACGAGCGGCGGTTCAGATCGGAATCCGATGCTTTGTCCTGAGACGCCAGAGTGGCCAGAAAAATGCTGAGTAAGAGCTCAGCATCATCGTCATTCTTGAGTGGAGGGGCCAACCCACTAAGGTCAGGGGTTTCTGACATGCCAGACATACAGGGATGTACGCAGTCCTGCAGCAGAGAAAATGATCATTATATGTATCTTCAAAATCTGCTTCTATCCACACAAAGTTATAATTTTTTAAAAATCTAATCATAAAACACAAGTTTTAATCTTGCTTTTGACAAAACAGTCTATATTTGTTTTATTTTTTTGCATCAAAATAAGTTGTAACTGTCAAACATCAACCAAAAATGTACGAAACTTTATTTCTTGTCTTTGTTTTTTTCAGTAAAACCAACAGAAACTCTAAAAAACATAATTCTATTTACCGATTTTGCTTCTAGGAAAACTCTTGTTGTGAAATTTGTATTTTCCAGAAGCTTTAAGGACATAAAAAATGAGCTTCAATTTGTTCACACAAGATTACACCTCGAGAAATGATTTGGCATAACTAAAACATACCAAACAAGGTTTATTAGACTCCAGGGGGAGATTTTTAAGCCACTATTTCCAGGAGAAAGAACCAGCTTGACTTCAATTGGATTAAAAAATAATGTGGACAAAGTTTGACGACTCACCAATATCCTGTTTTTCCTGTTTGGATCATTTGAGGAAGTGGTAGCGCACATGCATCCCATCAGAACCAGCCAGCAGAGAGACAGCATCTTCAGCTGAGGGTGACACGGATGCGAGAAAGGATAAGAATTTAAAAAAGTGAAGGATGTGTCGTCAAGACTCCCAAAGGGGGGAATGCGTTCACCTGGTTTGGTGAAATCAGCCTCCTGATCATTTCTTGCATAACACCTTTCCCCCCCTTTTATATAACCAGACCTCTTCAGCTGAAATACCAAATTTTGAAATGGTACGAGTGGCAGCTATTTGTCACAGATGAATAATAGTCATCCTTCCTGGCTCAGGCAGCAACAGATGGTCTTATTAATCAGCAAAACATCTATTTTCTGTCAAAACTGAAAGACGCTTTAATAAAAGATAGGATGGAAAATGACCTATTTCTTGGAAAATCATTAAAAAAAAACATTTTATTCAAGTTATTTTTCTTCTCAATTCCTGTATGATTAAATCTGCATTTGTGAGGTGTTAAGCTGTTCAACATTTGCCCTGGATTTTTTTTCTGTCTCCAGAAATGTAAATTGAAGCTTCAATCTTCCTGCTGTCACTGCATGAAACCTTTAATGGATTTTTATTGGCACATTGGTGAATTAGAAAAAAGGTTTCCCTCGACTAAAGTGCTAATTATTTGAAAATCAAAAAAAGGCTAGCTTCAAAAAGTTTTAAAGAAGCTATAAACTAAGATGTGAAACGGAACTTTTTGCACAGTGGATATCTCATAAATATTTTTTTTAAACCAACCACATATCGTGACAATTCATGTTTTGCTTGGAATTAACATTTTTTTAGGAACCAAAAGTGAATTCTTCAGCCAATATCTGTGGGGTTTATTTTGGAAATGCAAAATATAAATGTTTGTGGGAGTATTTCAAGCATTTTGAGAGTAGAAGACTTACTAAAACGGGCTTGATCAGCCTCGTGTCCTCTCTTGCATTAACATAAACCTAAATTAACTCAAATTTCCGTCATATAAACGATTTGACAACTTTAAAGCAAAAGTTTTAAACTGCTTTTTGTGAGAAAATGTCAATTTTTTAAAAAGATTTACTGCAAAAAGCTGCATTAAAACAAACTGTTCCTTTTGGTTCTTCAGCCATTATCACACAAAAGTGTTTATTCAAGAGAAGCCACAAAAAAATACATTTTTTGCCCAAATATCAAAAAAAGTTTGTTACCTTTTTCTTATTGTTTCCTTTTTTTTGTTGCTTTTCTTCACAGACTTTGAGACGCTGCTGCTCTTATTCCTCCTTGGCTTCCTCTCTGTGATCAAATGCTCGGCAGGAGAAGGAGCTGCTGCTGCTGCTGCTGCCTCCTCAGAGGAGGAAAGAATTTTTTTCTTTTTTTTTCTTTTTTTTATAGATGCAAGAACCAAAGAGTCTCAAGGACTTCAGGAGTGACTGAGGTGAGGCGTCAAGTGTTGGTGTGGCTTCATCAGGAAAATGGTTGAGCACGAGTTAAGAAAACTTGTGTGATTGGTTTTATGGTTCCTGATCCCTCAAAGGTCAGCCATAATCTTCCACATTCAAACACCAAAACAGCTTCTTTTCTACGAAGATGTGCGTGAAATTGATTTAGGTGATTGAATTGTTGTCCTTGTTTTCCAAGGGGTGCCTGTGTGGAAACTTCATTAGGGGGACCTGACTCACCAGGTCGACGTCATGACTGCTGCTGGAAGAACACACTCAAGTGTGTTTCTGAGCGACAATGTCGTCCACCTCCACCAGCTTTAGCCGACAGAAGACGTTTTTTATCAATAATTCTCAAGGTTGAGGCACAAGAGAAGCAACCCGAGGATAAGAGAAGAATAATGTTCTTGATGTGAGACACAATGACTAAGACTTTTTATGCTCTTATTGAAAATCGAAACTAATAAATGTGTAAAAACGTTTCCAACATTTTTTTATTTAAAAATGTTACAGTTTTGTTTATTTTACAACAAAAAAGGAAATAATTGTTCTAAAATTTATATTAAAGAAATATTCAAATGCAATAATTTTATATATTAAAAACATTAGCATTAAAGTTAGCTGTAAAATAGTTTTCATTGCATGTTTTCATTTATTGAAAATTATATTTTTAAATGGCGAAAGTTCTAATAAAAAAAAAATCACTAATAATTGCAATCTTTTTCTTTGATTTTTTTTTCATTGAGTTAAGTCAGGGATCTCAAATTTGCGGCCCCGCCTTCAATGTCTACTAAGCAATATCTTCTGCATTTCCACACTTCTTTGATGATAGCTTCATATTTACATTGTGATATTTTAGCTCGCTTTATGCTTAAAACTTTGCATTTGCTTTTGTCGTTTGATCTGGTAATTAGAAAAGCCCTTAGCAACAGTTGCTAGCGTCGTTTCACAGGACACACAGAAGATATTGCTTAGTATTACATTGACATGTTAAATACATTTATTGTTATTAATGGCCCAATGTTATCTTTTGCTTATTTCTAATTTGTATAATTTTGACAAAACATATTTTTATATTCTAAAAATTCAGTTTTAGAGTGTTCAATAAATGTTTGTCCTGTTCGGCCCAGGACCTGAGGTGGGTTTTGGATTTTGGCCCCCTGTGCGATTGAGTTTGACACCCCTGATTTAGAAAGCACATTTTTGGCACAAATGGAACCCCATACATCCCAGACAGACTCTACCTTCAGTGGCCTCAAGGTAAAATGAGTTTGAGAACCCTGAGTTAAGTAGATTTATAAACTCAATTAATTAATTTTTCAATTAAAATTGTAACACTGATCTGCTGTTAGTTTTTAATACAATTTTATGTAACTTTGCTGTTCCTTACACAACCACATCTTAGAAACCCCGGAGTTCTTTTTGATCACGACACTTGGTTAAAATGTTTCCATCTCCAAACTGAGGTCTATTCTTCCTTAATCTGACCTAGAGTTGCTTTTATCTCCGCGTTTAGATTATTGCAACTCTAGCTAGAATCAATGTTATACAACACACCAGTTCTATTGTTTTTATGTTGGTTATCACTCAAATTTGGAATTGATTCTAAAATCTTACTTTTAACTTTTAAAGCTATGGACAAGCTCCTACTTAAATTTCAGATCTCCTGACTCCTTACTCCTCAAATTGATCAAAACCACCTAAAAGTCCAGAGAACCAAGTTTAAAAGGAGATTTCAATCTGTAGCCTCGAAACTCTGGAGTGTTCCACCAAAAATCCTCCATGGCTGGATCTGTTTTTTTTTTTTAAAGCTTCTTAAGACATTTTTAATTCAGACGGGCTTTTAGCTAATTTTGTGCTTCAGACTGTCTTTTAGAATCACAGCAATTTTCTTTTTCACAACTAAAGAATTCAGTTTTGGAAAATCCTCAAATCATTTCAGAAATGTGTTGGTGGAACTGAACCCTAAAACCATTTCCCCTTAATGGTGTTTGTGGGACTGGCTAATTCCAGTTGTAGTTGAAAATATGCAAAGTATTGACTTTTCAATCACTTAGTGGCCAAAATTTTTAAACATTATGACACATTCACATTTTTTTTGTTTTTAAAAAATACATTAAATGTAAAAATAGTTTATAATTTAACCAGAATTTTTCAATTTCAAAGTACAATAATTAAAAATGAAATTCCTACTTTTCATTTTATACCTTCTCACATCATTTGAGTTATGCACCCTCCAGTCTGTGTTTTTTAGAAGCACCAGCTTCGCATGTGACTCATGTGTCTGGCCAGTTTGATAGCATAAAATTGTGAAATCAAACTGTTCTTTTGTGAGACCAAGCGCCGACCCACTTTGGGATGCAGGAGGCGGCAGGTCAGAGCTGGGTCGCCGTCGAGCAGCAACGTGTTTTCGAGCTTATCGGCACCTCCATCGGAACATCAGGTGTGGACTCTCAAAAGAGGCCTTTATTGTGGAGGGATCTTTGAGGAGACCTCAGTCCTGCGTGTCTGCTTAAACACAGACAGCAGATAACTTGTCACATGCAAATAAAGTGTCTCACAGCTTAAAAAAAACATTTTTTTAAATGTACATGTTATGTGCATGTCATGCACATAACATCCTAACATTTTAATAAATAAAGTTCCCAGTGAAGGACAGAGAGATGATTCTGGTGATTCTGGATTCTATTTGGACCACTTTAGTTATTTTCTGTTGATTAAGTAAATATATTTTAGCATTGTTTTAATATACATCAACAAAGAAGCAAAATAAGGAGAAAAGTTCTTTTCTCAGTAAAAATACTTTACTAATGCAGTACTTGTGATAGATGTACTAAAGCATTTTTACTCTAAAAATATGCTTAAACTTAAATCACAAGTGAATGCAATCATAAATTTATTTTTGTGTAAGTTGCTGCTGTAAAATAAAGTTTAGATAATATTTTATTTATATTAAGATGATGAAAAAATAGTCATAGCAACACGCTTCCTCTGTGGTGGTAGAAATAAAATATTTATATAACATTTTAATTAAATTTAATGGGTGTTTTCCCATGGTTCTGAGTATAAATAACCACAGATTCTACATCCAGCTTTTGATGTTATTCTTCATTTTTTGTTTTTTGTGTGAGATGAGATAATAGCAGATAAATCCACAGACAGCTAATTTTCCACAATGAAAATCCTAAAAACATCCTAAACAAATTAGAAATATTTTCATTTGGTTGATAAAAGGCAAAAAAGAACGAAGCATTTTGTTACCTTTGATTTCATAATTTGTTTATTGTCACATGCCATTCATAAAAAAGGCTTTAAAAATGTGTATGTCAATCCCTGATATGATTGTCTTTTTGTCACACATTTCCAAGAAATTGCATGATATTTGGTAGAATAAATAACCTTTTGAGACATTTATGGGAAGAAATAATTTAAAAAAATACCTCATTACCAATAAACATGGAAATATTTTTAAGAATTTAAAATATATTCACTATAAGTGCATTTATTTTTATTTTGCTCACCTGTATAACAAAGCATAACATTTTAGGCAAAAATTAAACCTGCTTACAATTGTGAATGGTCACATTTGTTTTATATTATGTTAAAGATTAGCGATAAAACAGGTTGGACTGTATTTTGGTGTCTTCATGTGAACACCCACAGACAAAAACATGTAGACTTAACTTCTGTTTTACACTCCACTGTCATTCTGTCGCTCCATCTGGTGTAGCGGTTGGAGGTCGGAGCAACAGCTGAGTGCAGGTGGTTGATAACTTTAATGCACATTTTTAATCTCAAAGAGTGTTAATTCAGCTCATCATCAAGATTTGCAGAAACCCCACGAAATGTAACAACTAAGAGATAAAGACTTTAAATTTAAATGATTGGAATAAAACTATAATTTTTTTTGCAAAATATAAGCTATAAACTGACACATATTTAAATTCAGAAACAAAACATTTGACAAAATCATCCAAAGATTAGTGTAACAATATGATTAGATATGTTGATTGATGAAAAAGATTAAATAAACTATCAATTGATTAAAAAAAACATTTATATATTTTTTCTGAAAAAAAAACTTGTAAAATTTTACTTCTAACTTTCATTATTATTATTCTTTTAAAATGAAACTGTTTCAAAACTTTATTTTGTATTGCTAAAAATAAAATTTGGAATGATTTATAGACTGTCTAAATTGTCATCATCAACAAGTGGAATTGTTGACCAGAACTTAATCCTTTTTGTAGATTTGTTTAATTTTACAACTGTATCGTTTTTTTTTTAATTTTTAACAAAGTTTGTGATTCAAAAAAATTGTTTTTATCTTATTATCTCCTCACAGTCTTTAAGGGTTTTTTGAAACAGCCTCTTTTAACTCCCTCTGCAGATGGATCAGGTTAAAAGAATCATTGTGTTTGAGAATTTTATGTGATTGGAACATTTTTTAAATATTTTTTTTTTATTGCTTTTGAATCCAAAAACTATGACAGCTATTTTTATAGCTGTCATTTGCTGCGTCAACCACAAGAGGCTGCAGCTTGTCCACAAATAGGAGAATCTTCAGATTTTTCACATCTATTTGGGTTAAAATAAGTTAAACATGCTAATAAACTTTAGTGATGAAAAGCAGAAATCAAACAAGAAATTTTTGTGTTTTATATTAAAAAATGCGTTAAGAATTAAATAAAGAATTAAATTTTAACATCTTTAATTTTTGCCAGTTTCTATAATTATTGTGAAAATTATTAAAAAAAAATATTTAAATCATTAAAATACATTTTTTTAATATCTTTTTTATTATGGTTATTTGGAAAGTTTTTAGAGTATAAAAAATCAAATTTAAAAAGTTCAATGAAGCAAATGTAAACATATGCTTAAAGCTTCTTTCATATCTTATTTCATATCTGAGTTAGGTGTCTTCCTTCTATTTATTTTGTATTTTATTACTTTTTCCTGTTTGTGTGTTGTATATTTTTTTGTCCACAACGGTGTGAGCTGTACCTAAATTTCATTGTAGCATCTACAATGACAATAAAGGCATTCATTCATTAATTCATTGTAATATTATTTGACTTATAAGGAACACAATTTTAAAAACATGTTTTATAATTTATAATTTGACTTGACCCCTTCAAAGCATCTTTTGCAGTCAAGGCGGGACTTGAAAAACGGATGGGAGGGGGTGCGGGGGGCTGCTTTGTGCGTGAGTTTCCCGCGGCCCCTGGAAAACCATTAAACGAAGAGGACTTCTCCCAGAATTCCCGCATTCCTGGGATTTCTCCGCTCTGATGTCAGAGCGAGTGGGCGGGGCTACGAAGGCGTCTGGACCCCATGAGGCGTTCACGTACTCATAGCAACTTTAATGCTGTGAGTTTATTCAGGAGAAGATAATTTATTTAATTTTTTCTCTGTTTGAGACTGAAAACAGCTGTCAAAATATTAAATTTAAAGCAAGTAGCACATATACTTTTGTACTTTTTTGTAAATGTTAAATTTGAATGCTAAATATTTTGTCCTTGAATTATAGTTAAATGGTTGCTTAAGTGCTCTGATTGGCTATTATGTGAATATACAACGTTATTTAAATTATAAATTAAAATTACTGAGTGCAAAATTACTCCAAAAAAGTGAATTGAAATAAGAAAAAAAGATACAAATAAAGAAAGCAATCACAAAAATGACAACAAAGACAAAAAATAAGTAGTAGAAAGTAAAAATAAATAAACAAAATAACAAAACGCACTTAAACCAAAAAAAATGCAAAAACAAAAAAAAACTTTTTTTTTTTAAATAATAATGATAAGCCATAACTGTTATGAAACATTTTTTTCTAAATAGAAAAAAAATCTTGACTAAAATCAGCAGAAGTTCGAAAAACTTGTAAAAAATCCGATTATTTTCCTCGGGTTTTGAACGCAGCGTGCTCTTTCTTCCCCGCCCGCCCTGAACGCCTCCATTGGACTGCAGGGACCGCTACTATAAACACACGAAGAGTTGCAGCGAGAGAAGAAGAGCACATCTTTGGCTAATCTGCACAACTTTCCCCAAAGTTTTGCGCAGTTTCTGTGCGCCATGAGAGCGTGGGAACAAAAGGAGTCCAGAAAGAGCATCTGTTTGTGGACGCGCGGCAGCTTTGGTGGCGTTTTCTCTCAATCTTTATTTTGTTTGTTTGTTTGAGAAGACTGTCGAGATCTGCGCTGCTCAGTTGGAATTAAATTAAACTACTTTAAAAAGATTTCCTGAGGATTAAATCCACTCCGCAGCGAATCGCTTCCAGACCGAGAAGAAGATTTGGAATGTAGCGCAAAGAGAAAAAAGGTGAGTTTGAGTCCTTGGAAAAAAATAGGAAATTTGTGTTCTTAACTTTTTTTTTTTTTTTTTTTTAGTATGAAATCTTAATTAAATTACAAAATCACATGGAAGAGAGATGCTAACATAGATTAACATCAGTTTGTACTAAAAAAAAAGTGAAATGGGAGAAAACTGATGGATTTAAGGCGTCTTTTAAGGTTTTAAATTTTACCTAATGAATCCTTATGGAAGCCAGAGATCTGTTCCAGTCAGGGTAAGACAGTGAACACACTCAGGTGTGTCTGGCACATGTGGATCTGATGTTTTTCTGTTGGTCTCTCACACCCTGGCATTCATGTTTGTGTAGAAGATGTGTTTGGACATGCATTTCTTTGGACTGCCACTTCAAACAGGCAGGCAGGGAGGAGGAGGTGGAGGTGGTGGTGGGGTTGCTATGTGCTCTGAAATGGAAAATAAAGGATAGTTGGAGCACGTTCACATCTGGTTATCTTTATGAGCTCAAAGGCACGCTGTTTAAATTACATGGTGACTTGGGAGTACACCCATGTGGAGAATTTAAAGGACCAAAAGTTGTTGAGCATTAGCGCCTCTCCACTTCCTGCTCCACAGACTCCATGGAGGAGGAGGTGGTGTTGTTCGGCTGCAGCCGAGGGAAGCTGCTGAAGTTTTCACTGAAGGTCAAGCACCACAATAGGTGTTTACTGGATGCTGCCGCCCGGCGTTAAACAGGCCGGTGCTGCCAATTGTTATTTAAGGACGCAGGCCGTTTGATTACAGTGTGGTGCAAACATAAATGTCATTTTGGTTGAACGCTTGTGGCGAGCAGAAGAAAACAGGTCACTGTTATGACCACAGAAGCACTTCAGCCACTGTTGAAGAAATGCTCTAAATGGGGATGCATTTATTCCCCCCGCATCTGACAGATCTCATGGTGTCAGTGATTACCAACATTATGACCGTCTGAGCTCAGAACACTGTTCCACTTCAAAACGGGTCATTTGAAATGAATCTTGACCTAATGACACACTGCTTCTTGTTACTACGGCTTCCTTTCTGCAGCTTTAGTTGGCGTCTTACCCACAAACCTTTTGGGTTTCTCGAATCATTTGGTAACATCACTCATAATCTTTAGGGATGTTGTCTGTCACACAGAGATGTCTTCAGTTTCTCCAAATCTGTTGATTGTCTTCTGCTTTGTGGAAATTAAGACTTTTTAAGTATGTTTATTAAGTATTTTTTGTGTTTTTAACATGTTTTTGTATCATTTTCTCATGTAAAATTGCACTTCGGAGTATATCTTTATTAAAATTGTTGTGAAGCCATTAGAAAAAGCTCTAACATGTGACGTAGAAGCTAATACGGCAAGCAACAAGGTCCATTCTGATGCATCCACTTGTAGATATACTAGATATACTAGATCCATGTATGTATATGTATTTAAATTGCATTGGTTAAAACCAATGGATAGAATTAAGGAAATTAAGTTTTGACCAATTTCTGCATTCGTTTTGCACATTTAACAGGTATTACTGGTCAAATTTTCCAGGACTGAGTCATTTGGGCAAATTTTAGCTCCTCACAAGTACAGAACTCTGAGCTTTTTGTAAACGAGTTGACAAAAAAACCTATTGCAGGTCGTGCATGTATTTGAATATTTTCTGTAGGTCGCATGGTAATTACTTTAAAATGAATTTAGACAGAAATCAGACCAGATTAGACCACATAGTTGCTTAAAAAACACAAGAAGTTTTTTATTTTTTAGTTTTCTTCCAATTTCAAAATATATTAATCTGATCCAATCACTTTTCTTTTTTAAATACCTGTGGTTGCAAGACCCAATCCAGCTACTGTGTCATGTGCAATGGTTGGGTACACCCTGGACAGGATGCTCAGACAAACAAACACACACTTGTATTCAAACCAAAGGGACAGTAGAGTCGCCAATTAATCTATGAAGCCTGTTTTTGGACTGTGCAAGGAAGCCAGAGTTGGAGAAAACCAATGCACAAAGAGGTCCTAGTAGGGATTTGAACCAGGACCTTCTTGCTTCTTCATTAATCCTAAAGTTACCCATAAATCGTAAATTATCAGTGTACAGTGAAACATGGAGGATGCTTTCAGGTGTTTACTTGAACGGGCATCTGGGCCTTTTGTCGTAGGCTTTGTGCTCTCCCGTCGTCGACCTGCTGCACAATAACAGAGCAGGGGGCATGTAGCGACCTGTTCACCTCTCCCCTCCTGCACCAGGTGCTTCACGCGAATTGTCAGTCACCGCCGGCTATGTCTCTTGCAGCACAGCAGACCTTCTCCCCAATCAGCCTGGATCACAAACACGTGACCCCTCCCGTGATGTGGCCCACATGAGCTTGTTTTGACTCGATGCAGGGATGGTTTTCTTTTGGCTGAGATGTTAAAGAGGTTCTGCTTTCACGGACGGGCCTGTGAAGTAAGAGTGGGCTTGCCTGGGGGCCCCAGCCGTGAGAAACGGGCTTTTTGGCGCTTGAGCGCACACATGTGCACGGTTTTTGAGTGCGATGTGGTTTTTATTGAGGGGTTAGAGGGGGGGTATGGAAAATGTGAAGA
The DNA here is from genome assembly GCF_002922805.2 of Oryzias melastigma. Taxonomy (NCBI): domain Eukaryota; kingdom Metazoa; phylum Chordata; class Actinopteri; order Beloniformes; family Adrianichthyidae; genus Oryzias; species Oryzias melastigma. The sequence goes on from NC_050535.1 coordinate 9,767,481, forward strand.
GGAGCGTGGTTTGGCTGACAATGAAGGGTCCCGCTTCCCTACTGCAGGACCGTGGAAAGCTGCCGCAATCAGTGCGACCATCCGCGTTTACTCCCCTCCTGACCAACTGGACCAACACGATAAGGCAGGAGAGTTCCCAGTGACGCATCCCCTCTGCTCTGATCTCTACAGCTTATCTGGAGCTTTTCTCACTGAGCTGCTGGGAATCAGCAGTTTTTTTGTGTGTATTTCGAGGAAACTCGATCACACGGAAATCGCTGATTCTGTCTGCAGAGCTGCAGCTTTGGAAAATCAGTGGAAAGAAAACACTTTAAATTTAGATGGTCCCTAACTTTGTCTATCAGGTCACATTTTGCTGCCAAAAAAGACATTTGACATTTAGAGCAAATATTGCTTTAACCCAATGGATATTGATGTTTTGTCAGAGCTATTTCCAAAATATCCAAACATGATGGTTTCATTTTTTTAAATATTTGATTTAAAATCAGTTTTTTGATTGTATATTTTTGATATATTTAATCATTCAGTCAACAAGTGTGGATAAAGCAACATTTTATAGCAATAAATACAACAAACAATGCAAAAAAACCTAAGTTATTATTATTTTATGGTTACAATATAAGTTTCACCTATGAAAAAAAGTGACTTTTCTTTGGTTTGATAGATATTTACGTACATGATGCCTATTAAGGGGTTAAAACAAAGAAAGGCAACTTTACTGTTAAAACCAACAGCACAGCCTTTTTTAAGATCCAAGGATTATATGAACCAATTTCTTCTTAAATAATGATTTTAAATAGGTACATTTTTGTTTTAATATATTTTGGTTTATTTAAATCAAAATTTCCCAAGTAAGTGTATTTTTTTTTATTTAAGAAGGAATTTGTCAGTATAAACCACCTTTTTGTCTCACACATTTAAGTTTTATGGTAAAACATGACCTTACAATAAACAATTATTGCCACTTTGTTTATTTGAAGTCTTTCAGTGTTCCATATAAAGCGTTTAATTAAAGAAAAACCTTCCTCTTCTCTTTCAGCTTCCCTGTTTTTTTCTCGTAGAATGTGTGTAGCTTTGTCTTCAGGATGAGAAAAATAAAGGGAAGGCTGGGGGGGTTCACTGGAAAGTGAGAAAGCAGATGCGCCTGTTAGAAACACTGTCTGGCTCCTGCCATCTGTTTGCAGCTGCTGGTGTTTGTGCGCAGCAGCAGCAGACGGCATGCTTGTGTGCGCAGCAGCAACATGTCTGGGCCTTTGTGAACAAAAAGGTATGTTTGGAGATGATATTTTGTCACTGGAAAGGTATTTTTTTTTAAGCAATAAACTCCACAAAGTCATGACGAAAAAAGATTAGATGCTGTGCTTTCCATAACAATTCTTACATGTGATTTAATAAATGAAATAAACTCTGAAATTGATTTTGCTGTCATGAATAACACTATATGTATGTTTGTAGCACATGAATACACTGTAGATTTGAGTTTTCTGAGTATATCTGACGCCTGGTCTGCTGTAGTCCAGACAGACTTTAGCTGAAAGAGCCCTGGTATGCCTGAGAGCTGCAAAGCTGTGTTTCCCCAAAACATCTCGATGCTGACCTGAGCCGTGAGCAAGTGGAGCACAAGAGGATCAAAGTCCTAAGAAGGTTTTAGGAATACCAGGTCAAATCTGGCTGTAATAGTATTTTCAAATTCTTTTGTTTTTAGCTCGGTTTAGGGCAGTACATGGGGAAACCAGCAAAAGTTCATATGAAGTGATGTAGGTCAAGGAAGTCTTAATGAGCAGAGTGTGAGGGGGTCACTGGTACTTTACGGGTCTTCTGTGTGGTGTTCGTTTGATTATAACACTAAACTAAGAAATTAGGGGTGTGCCAAAATATCAATATTGCGATGTATTACGATATTTAGTCCTGTGATTGATTCTCGATGGGTTTTCACCAAGTATTGATCTTTTATTTTCATTTAAAGAGACTATAAAACGTTATATTCGTCATCCTTTGGTGAAAGCGTTGCAAGCTGTCGTGAGCACCAATGTGCCTGGAAGCTTGGGCTGCCACGATTAGTTGATTAATAGACTATTAAAATAGTTGACAACTAATTTAATAGTCGATTAGTTGTTACTTTATATTATATGGAGTCGGAGTGTAGTAAATTGGAAAGTTATAACGGATTCTACTAGCTTTTTGGACTATTTTGGCATTTATTAAGGTTTTTCAGGCTATTTTGGAGTTTAGCTAATATTTCAGCTGCATGCTAGCTATTTTGGCTAATTTAGGCTTTTTTGTTTTTCAGTCTATTTTGACGTTTAGCTAATGTTTCAGCTGCAAGCCAGCTGTTTGGCTAACTTTGTTTTTTTAGTTTTTAGACTAATTTGTCACTTAACTAATATTTTAGCTGGCTTTCAGCTTCAGCCATTTCAGTTATTAATGTTAGCATCTTCAGCAACCAAATTCAGCTTACAGCATTCACACTAGCATTATCGCAGGTAATGCTATATACTAGTTTTTAGTTAGTTTAAAGCTATTGATGGTTAAGATGTGTGCTTTACATCCAGTTTGGGCAGGACCTGATTAGAACACTAATCGGAAAAAAATGGTGATTTGTCAACTATTAAAATATTTGTTTGTGGCAGCACTACTGGTAGCTACTTGAATTATTGAACTATTGTTGGCACTGAATTTTACAAATAATTCCAATTCAGTTGGTTTCAATGCTTGTCAAAGACATAGTATTACTGATTTACCAAAAGAATTGGCTCACCTTTCTTGACTCGCATATGAATTGAAGTATCATCCTATTCCTAACCCATAGAGTTCAGTTTGGTGCTGGTCCACCTTTTGCAACTGTGACAGCTTCAAATCTTCTTGGAAGCCTGTCCACAAGGTTAAGGAGGGTTTTTATAGCAATTTTTGACCATTCTTCCAAAAGCATGGGACTCATGGGGTTCAGGTCAGGACTGTTTTTGCCCGTCTAGTTCATCCACACCAGACTCTGTCCTCCATGTCTCTATGGACCTTGCTTGCCATGTTGGAAGAGGAAAGGGCTCCAAACTTTGTCCATGGGAGCATGGAATTGTCCAAAATGTTTTGGTATCCAGAAGGATTCAAAGATGGGTTAGCCAATACTTTTGGTATTGTAGTGTATATCTGTAGATTGATAAATAAAATGTTGTACTACAAGTAATAATTTTACATTTCTATTCCTTAAATTAAGATAATTACATCAGGGCAACGTCAGTAGTTTAAGGTTAGCTACATCAACTGTGGAGCATATTTAGTGTTAGGATTGATTTAGACTGTTGAGACAGATCCAGCCAAACAGACAGACAGAGTGTCTGTCTGTTTGGCTGGATCTGTCTCAACAGTTGGTATGTCATTCAGCATTGATCCTCCAAAAATTCCTCAAAAAGGCAGGATAAGGTGTACATGAAACATGTTCTTGAAACATAATCGGTACTCTTGATGGGGGTTTTGGCGTTGGTTGTGAGTCGTTTTGGCTGAGTTGACCCTCATATCAAAGCAACATGTGATACCAGCTTTGGAGCATTTTCAACTTGATTGATCATTGTTTTTCTAATTGATCTCCAGCAATATAGCAATGTCTTTGTTAATTAATAAATAAGTAGAAGAAAAATAGGGCTTTAGGTCTGGTTTGGGTTCATAGACCAAACGATAAAAAGAGCATCATCAAGGAAAGGTTCTTATGAGATGTGAAGCTCTTAAACTGTTTGTTTAGCTGGAGCAGTTGTGTAAAAAGAGTGGAGTGGAGCATCAGTGTTTCAGACGTAGACGAGCACCAGAGATCAGATTGATTGAGTTAAGCATGCTACACTTGCTTCCTCGGCTCTCGGCGGCCCGCGTCTAATGGTCTTAGCAGTAGGTGACAAAGTGCTGTTTTGTTCCCGCCATTGTGCGGCGGTGAATGGCGCGCAGCGACTGAAGCGCTGCCCTGACAAAAGAGCAGGGAGGACAAACACACAACAGGAGGTCTGTCAGGAAGCTCATGTGTACAGTGTACATCACTGCAAAATGATGGATTAGAAAATAAATTATACCCAAACTTTTATTCAGTTTCATCTGTTTTTGACAGTTCCGCCACCTGTTTTTTCCAGCATGTTTTTGTTTGGTTGATTCTGCCCCTGTTAGCAGCGTCTGCACCTGAAAGGGTAGAAAGGTGACTAACGGCAAAACATTGCACCCTGAGGGAGAAACCTGTGTCAACATCTTTTATTAGCTCATTTTATAACCCTTTGTCAGCTTTTAACGCATGACTGCTTGCTTAACCCCACCTACTTTAGTTACAGATGCACACCTGTCAAGCTTCAGAAATACATAATGGGAGTATAAAATCATTTGTAATCTTCTTTGAAAAACATTTGTAAATCAGGTGGTTTGCAACGGGAATTAAAACAAATACTGAAAGGAATTCAGGACAAGAAGCGTCTGATCAAATTTCTTCATTTTACAGGAAAAGAGTTTGACATATCAGTATGTTCACTACAAGATCAGACTGCAAAGCTCAGTAATAACGTAACAACATTCAAGTTTTTATTGAAGGCTTGCAGAGAAACAAATAGCTTACATTTAGGGCCTACTCAGATCATCCAATCTATGCCGTATTTGAGTACCTTTGAGCCCAAAGTTTGGCCACTTTGGTTCTTCCTATTCTTTTTCATTGGGGAACGATTATGTGAATTGTCTAAGAGCTGGTTGCAGAAGTGGCTCAGAATATGGTACTGTAGAAATGACCTGGTTTGATCTCTGATGGGGTTCTCCAAAGCATTGAAGTCAAGGGCTCTACTATGAAACAGTTGCATCCACACTATGGGTTTGGTCATTATAACAAATGCAATTATTGAACCATCAATAAAGCTGAGTTTAATACGTTAATTAATTGATTTGAATCAATTCTATCTTGTGAAATGCAAAAATATATCATAAAACCTATAGATTAAAAAGAATTTAAATTTTTTAAAGCCATTTAATTGTGGTTTTCTTGAAAAATGATTTCTATGTAGTTTTTACAGTGAAAGTTACAAGTATAAATTTAAAATGTATTCAGTTTAAGACATAAAATATGTTAAAACTTCTTTAAAGCAGAAGTGATTTAAAAAAGGATTTGTTTCCAAGTTAACCTCTGTGCTATCTTATGGGGTCCAGATGACCCACCCTTACATTGACCTGTTATCCATCCCATGACAAATGTGGACAGGATTCATGTCTGCCAATGAAAATCAAAAATCATTGATGACCCCTCTTTTAATGTAAACTAAATGTAATGTAATTTTTTTTATGAATAAAGTTTGACTTGATTTGAAAAACATGTATAGGATAGCACAAAGGTTATTTGGACCCTTAAGTAACCAAAGCTTTTTTTCTACTGAGTGGTCTGGTACAGTACGGTTCGATATTTTGAGTATTTCCATTGTAAAATGGACTCGATAAACAGTACCTACCCATATCTCTTGGTATGGTTCATTGAAAAATGGAATGGAACAGCCGCTGTAGCCACCCATTGATTGGCAGAAAGTGATGACGAAATTAGAAAGCACCAATATAGCGCTCATTTAAGCTGACGTTAAACAACAACAAGGCCTGGTCTTTGGAGGAACTGCAAACGTTCCTTGCCATCCATGGTGACGGTTTGATACAGGGTGAACCAGTGGCATGCAAGCGGTCTACACCAATACATGTGCCATGAAAATAAACTGCTCTGTAGAAGCGAGGCTTAACTAAGTGGAAACGCTCACCAGAATTAACTGTACTGTACCGTACCACTCCTTACCGTAATGGACCATACCACTCAGTGGAAACGAGGCTCAAATGTCCTGTAACTCAGTCCAAAGCACAGGGGTGGAAGTGTCATCATTTGTAATGGGTTATTTTTCAGTCATTAAAAATTCAGGCAAAGTCAAAATAAAATTTTCAGACTTAACTTTTTGTACAAATATCAGAATTTTTATAAAGATTTAGTATATCCCATGTCAGATAACGACCAAAAGGGTAAAGGTCATGTTGAGAACCTTGTTTTTTTGTGTGTTCTTAAATGTGGTTTGCTGTGTCACTTTGGGGGGAACGTAAAAACAACAAAAGATGTGCATTTATTTTAAGAGAAATCTAGCTGCCCTGGAAAAATAACCCATACTCTCTCTTCGTTCTCCTTTTTGGGTCGCCACAAAATTACAGCGTGCAAATTTGCAAGATTGTTTTTGCGCTCTGAAAATAAACACTGGGGGGAAAAAAAACTGTTGTGCAACATTGCAGTTGTGTTTTATTTTTATTTTTTTTCTCATCAAGAAGGGATCCCAAACTATTGTCTGTGTCTGCTTGAGTGAACCGCACACCCCCAAACCAAGCCACTGATTGCTGGTTTAAAGTTGCACCAAATGCCATCTGCTTGTTTGGCTAACCTCTAGAAGAACCTGGTGTGAGTGAGGGAGCCGTATATTTGTTTGTAATGTGCCTCGCTCAATCTATTCACATTTATTTTGTGTGTTTATCCACCTCTCACCACTTGGGTTTTTTTTTTAAATATGGAAAGGAATTCTGGGAACATTTTACCGCTAACCTGCGATCTTTTAAGCCCGTGTCAAAGGGGAGGGGTCACAAAGTTCATATATGTGGTGACTGGGGCAACACATCCCAAAGTTAAGCTGATTAATCAGGAAATTACTCACCTGGTGCAGCTTTTTCATGTGTTGTCTTGAACGTTCCCATAAAACTCCCGGGAATTACGCGACTCGTTGGTAGGGGGAGTCTTCCCAGACGGATTCAGAGGTGAGGAATGTGCTTGGGCTCCTAGAGCGCCGCAGCTTCTCAAACAAACAAGAGTGGAGCAAGTTTGGATCGGATTGTGACTTAATGACAGCTTTCATTCAAGCTATGTCTTTTTCTCCCACTCAATCAGGCTTAATGGACACAAATGCTCTCGTACACAATCCCTCTTTGTGGTGCATTCTTGTGTCAGGTGTGCTCTTGTTTTTCCAGTCAGGGTTGGAGAGGAATCTGGGCTCTGATCCAAGCTGAGTCTCTGGAGCACGTTGCAAGAGTTTGGGACAAGAAGCAACATATCCAGCCCATCTTTGCTCCTCCTCCACCTTCTCCCTTTCTTCTGCTTATCTCACACCTCTTTTCTCCTGCAAGCTGAAGACTTAATGGGACATACTTCTGATTCTTTAACATAATTATCATACCTTGTCTTTAGTGTTGATTTACACATTTTCATTTTTTCAATCCATAAATGCAGCGTTTTAGAGAACTAATAAACATAGTTTATTATTTTGGGTGTCAAAAACTACACAAAAGAACTCATGTGTGATGTTTCCCTTGAACACTTTTTCCTTTGAGTTTGAGTCTCTTTACATTGATTCTTGATGTTCGTTGCATGATAGAGGGTGAGGACATATGAAAAAAGAAGAACTGAAGGCTTCTCACTGAAATGTGAGGCTTAAAAGCCCTCTTTAGTTCCTGAAAGCTAGCTGCTGGGTTCAACTAGAAGTCTGTGCTCTGTTGTTTGATGTCTATTCATCCAAAACCTTACATGTCTGCCTCTGTCTTCCAGCACTGCTTGGGAGTTGGGCCTCATGGGGTTGGAAACTGTAGTTTGAACTTTCTGCTTACATTTCTTTGGTTTTGTCTGTCTGGCTTTTGCTTCTGGGGGTTGCTCAGATGGTGGGATTGAGGAAGTTTGTCGTTGAGACTTATGGTTCTTCTTTTGTTGTTGTTTAAACAGGACCTGGTGATCCGTTCCTCGTCATCGTCCTCTTCTCCGGACAGCCTCGGGAATGGGCCAGCACCTTGCCTGGGTGCATCTCTCCGCCCGGTGGTGTGGCTGGCGTCGCGCGAGAGTGAGGAGGCCAGCAGCCAGGTCGTAGAGCCCGCCCACTCCGCTCTCCGCTCGCTTGATCTCGAGTGACTTTTGACCCTTGACTCAGTCGTGACCCCACCTTGACCAGCCATGCCATTTGGGTTGAAGCTGCGGCGCACACGGCGCTACAATGTCCTGAGCAAGAACTATTTTGTTACACGGATCCGCCTGCTGGACAACAATGTGATTGAATGCACCCTGTCAGTGGAGAGCACAGGGCAGGAATGTCTGGAGGCGGTAGCCCAAAGACTGGAACTGCGGGAGGTGAGTCCTTTTAGCTACCGGATGATACTTTAGATGTTCAATTTTAAGAATCCTCAGATTTTGTCACCATTTGATTTGAACACACGTTTGAGTTGTTTTCCTGGGAGAATGTCACTCATCAAACCCCACACCCGTGCAAACCTCTCTGACCTCTGTTGTCTGTCTCCTACAGCTTCTTTGTTTGTCTCTAATGAAGCATGACTGCTTCTCTCTTCTTATTTTCCAGCTATAAAAACTTTGTTAAAACTTTGCTCAAAGTTTGTTTTAACATCATAGCTCAGTTTTTTTTTCTTCAACCAGATAAAGCAACAATGCTCCGTACAGTTTAGGGTACAATTGTGAAAGGCAGAGATCACAGGAGGAATGTGTGCATGGTTGTTAGCCGGAAGTTCGAGGGAGTTCGATGAATGTGTGTGTCTGCACCTTTTGGAGCTTCCAACAACACAACAAAGAGAATGGTGAAGGAATGCACCCTCGGACAGTGTTGTGGTATTTATCAGGTGTTGGTGATCTAATAAATAAGGTGGTGTGACACCACAACATTAGTGGATGTATTCTGTAAAAGTGAATTTGATTTAGCCCATAAAAGGCTGGTTCTTGGTCTAAAGTGGTGATAACAACTTATGGTCAAAATATTTTGTCTTTTATTGTGGAAGAACTCCAAGTCCTGTTGCAGAAGTTGTTGGACTTTAATAGTGAAAAGCCTCAACTGGATTTTGAGATGAGTAAATGCTGTGACTGAACTGGACAAAGTTGTGATGATATTGCAACCTTACGCTTCTCCCAAATGAGAAAATTATTGAAAGAATCAATAGTTTGTTGTCAGAAGTTGGAAAACACAAATAACATAACTGTTCGTGAAGATGAAGGTTAGATACATTTTTATCTCAAAGGTACATTTAAGTAAATTTGGAGCACTTATTGTGCAGAGGTAGAGGAGTCAATCTCTGATTGGAAGGTCACATGCTGGTGTCAAAGTGTCCTTGGACAAGATGGTAAACCCCGCATTGCTCCTGGGGACGTTGGCACCTTGCACAGCAGCGGAGCTCCAGTTGAATGTATGTAAGCAAGGGTGAATGGGGCTTGTTACTGTAAAAACGCCTTGGGCTTTAATCAAAGTAGAAAAGCAGTAGATAAGTACACAACGTTTACCTATTTCTCCACAAATCATCTTGGAGGTTTAAAGAAAGGTCTTGAGAACCAGGCTGAAAGCTTTTCGATTGGAAAGTAGGATTAGTTCACATCAAAGTGAATGACGACTGACTATTTTGTATAACAAGCCCCCTAGTATTTACTTGGTGAATTGACAGAATGTGGTACGTTTTATTTCTTTTAAACTTGCCTCAATCAGGAAATCATGAGGTTACTCCATGACTTCTGTACCTCACCCTCCAGTACTTCTCATATATTTTACCAATAACATAGATGTTTGGCTTTGGCTGGAGTAATGTCTTGAGAACAATCCACTGTAATGCTAACTCACTTGGTCCTCTTTGTATAGGCATTTGCAAACACTCAGCTGAACTTGGTTGGCCCAACAAGAGAACTTCAGTTTACCTGAGAGGCCTTACTCAAATACATCATATTTTTGTACATCAACATCTTTGGATTTTTCTTGTTGGATTTTCCGTATTTTATTTGTCTATTAGGTGTTGGACGAATTGAAACAATTCTGCTCTGTTTTCTCCCCCTTCCTTTTCATTCTCTCAATCATAATAACCCTTACCTTCCATACTTGTTTCCTCTGTAGACGCACTACTTTGGACTGTGGTTCCACGGGAAGACCCAGGCCCCGGCCCAGCGCTGGGTGGAACTTGAGAAACCCCTCAAGAAGCAACTGGACAAGTTTGGCAATGAACCTTTGCTCTTTTTCGGGGTCATGTTCTTCGTTCCCAATGTGTCCCGGCTGGAGCAGGAAGCCACCAGGTAAAGAAGACAGGCTTTTTGATGTGTGTACTTCTCAGAGAACTGTCTTTAGGGGTAATACAAAATGAGTATCTCCTCACTTTTGTCATTTTTATTATCTTTTTCTATTGGTGATTTGTCAAAATATCCACACAAGCATCTGTTAGTTCATGTACTCAGTTTACCTGAATTTAAGATAATCTGTGTACCATCAAAAGCCGTGAGAGGGATCTATCTGTGTGTAAAGGCCTGGGGTTATGAGTTGTGGGATATGGATCACTGATGAAGGCGGTTTAGCTTCATTTCCATAACTGCTTAGAGCAAGGATGGGCAACTCTAGGCCTTGAGGGTTGCTGTGTCTCCATGATTTCCAGGCCCTACTCATGACTGATTACTTGGTTCAGGTGTATCCAGCCAATTAGAACATGCCAGAGAAGGGTATGTTGGAAGACATGCAGGAATGCGGCCCTTGAGGCCTGGAGTTGCCTACCCCTAGCTTTGAGAGAGGTTACAAACCTTAGCTTCCAGATGGAATTTCGACTAGAATTCCTTCTCTTTCACATGTAAAGGAGCTAGTTGAATTGGTTTGGATATCACACATTTGTAGGGAGAAACTAAGGGTGCGTTCAACCAGGAGGAGGTTATGCCATAGAGCTAGGACATCCTGTATAGGTTATCCCCTTGTTGCCGGGTGAACTTCTCTTCTTTCCCCAATCACCAGACAAGTAGAAGAAAACGGAGGTTTTTCTCAGTTTTGATATCTGTTTTTGGTCATTTGACTCTCAAATAGGCTCTACAGGTTTATCTCGCACTGAGCTGCAGAATTTGTCACTTCTGCTTCTCTGGATGTGGGAAAGGCCGGTTGCCGGTCCTAGCTTTTTGTTGGAGTTTGTTTGAACAAACTCCCAAGTTATTTCTTGAAGGAAAATTTTTTACTTGAACGTTGCAAATATTTATCCATTTTGGACCAGACTGTCTGATAATAGTTGACTGGACTAGACCTTTGAAGACCTGTGTGACTATCTGTCTGTCAAAGAAACATCAGGATCTAGTCTAGTTAAACTGCGGTATTCCAGGAATTCTCTGCAGGCTTTTATGATTTGAGGATGCGTGTATGTGGTAGCCATGATGGGGGCAGTTAAAGAAACAATGGCCACCTCTTTAACATCATGTCACCCCCCCTGTTTAATTACTAGGAGCACATTTCTACCCATTTTTTACTCTCTGTCTCCCACCTCCTCTTCTTTCTCCTCCTCTGTTTGTCTGGAATGTTGGCACAGCCGTCCAGCGTAGGAGGCGGACCACACATTCCTCGCACCAGAAGTGCTGGGGGTAAAAAGGGGGAGGAGGATGTCTGGTTCACAAAACATATGCGCACACACTTCACCCCTCCCTCCCAGAAAAAAAATCCTCTCAGAAGCCAGCTGCAGCCGTGTCAGAAGACTTGCCTACAATATGATGCTTTGTCAGAGCAAACATGCTCCCTGAGGCGACTTTTCTAAAAGTCCCGTTACTCTGCGGAACAAGTTGAAACAGATTTTTACAACTTTGTGAAAAAGTTCAAAACTTTCCTGGAAAATCTAAAAAAAAAAGTGTATTTGTCACATTTTTGACACTTTTCAGAACTACCCCAATTGTTTGTGTTTTATTGCAGTTTTTCAAAATTAAATAAAAAGTACACATTTCAGCTTAATTCAATTGCTGGTATGTAGAGAGGCTGAGCTCTGAATGTGTTGTTTTGATGTGGTCAGATCTTTGAAGCTCGGTGTTTGACTGAAACGTAACCCGATACTTGAACTCACACTCTTGAGGTTCATCAATTCCTTTGACTTTCCTTTCCCCTATTTCTTCGTTTTATTTTGAAAAGAATGAGGAGTCCTATCTGTGCTTTCCTTTAAATTAGGGGTCCTCAAACTTTTTCTTGTGAGGGCTACATAGCTGATTTCTTCTCTGATGTGGGTCAGTTTTTAGGCTAACGAAAAAAGTGTAAAATTGCAGGATGTCTCTAAACTCAAACATTTAAAGTTTTCCAGAAAGCCACACACACCTAGATAAGAGAAAAGACTGCAGAAGAGTGGAATAAAAGTCAAATTCTGTGTGGGTCTGGATTGCATGGCCAGATTGGCGAGAAAAAAAGAAAAAAAAAACTCTGGTAAAAAAACAGATAGTGTTCAGGGGGCCGGGCCAAATTGGGAGGCGGGCCGGATTCGGCCCGTGGGCCGTAGTTTGGGGACCACTGCTTTAAATGCACTTATCAAACAATGTAAAACGGGGCCTAAAATAATAACTAAAGCTGCCTAAAGCTTCTTAATGCTTTTTAATACACATACATGTTGTAAACAAGTAAAATTGTTGATAATAAACTAAATAACTGTTCAACCAATGCAGGAAAAAGCTTTAATATCAATACTGGCACTAATACCAGTAAACGTCTTTTAATACAATTGGTTAAAAAGCTTTTTAATATAAAATATATAAAATATAAAATACATTTAAGAACATACAAAAAATCAACTTTTAAATTGAATCTAAACCAATATCTGTTTGTGTTTTCAAATTTAAAACTTTTTATAAATTAAGTCACTTTCTTGTGTTACTGAACTAATGTTAGCATTGCGATGTGTAGCAGACTCAGATTCGTATGCTTTGTCTTAGTTTAAGTTTCTGTTCAAGAAAATATCTGTTTACTTAGGTGAATTTTCCTTCATTCAGAGATGAGGAAGATGGGAAACCTGATTTTAATTTTTAATCTTTTCACCTTGTTTTTAGTCGAGAAATTTGTTTACTTGACTTTTAAGAAACTTATGAAAACCTGTTTCCACATAACTAGTGACATAAAAGGAATAAAATTGTCATTTTAATTGTAAAATTCCGATTTATTGAGCTAAAGACAAACTGATAGCTTTTTTGAACAAACAAAAAAAATAATTCCTAATATGCTGAATCAACGCTGATATTTTGAAGTAAAGATCAATTGGAAATGGATTAATATTTTTTAACCCTATAAATGACATTTGTTTCCCTAAAAGGGACTGGAAATGGGGTTGTTTTGCAGCGTGTGTGGTCGGGCCCTTCTGCTCCCGGTGGGACATTCATTTGAAGAAGAGAAAAAAAATGTCTTAGAGAAAGTGAGGAAGCTCAGAGGGACCTGCTGACCGTGGAGGGGCCAGCTGGCCTTTTTGGCCCCAAAGCTACCAGCAGCATCAGCCTTGAAATCCCAGCTTTGTTCAGCTAGTTATCACCAACACACACACACAGCTGTACTTTATGCCTCTTGCTGATTCAACACATTTCAAAGTGGAAAAGGCCGTCTGGACCTGCCATGGGGCTAAAGGGGGGGTCACCGTGCTACAGAGGTAGTGAGCATTGAGGCGGGGGGCAACCATATGTTCACACATGCTCACGCTGGTGCCTGCATATGCTGGCAGGCGTGCTGCGCAGGCCGCTCGGACATCTGGCAGCGGGTCTGCGAGCGGCCGTGCACAGAAAGGCCTCTTTGTGTCCGGGACTGCCAGAACGACGGTCACCAGAAACTCCCCGGAGGAACTGGAATCTCTTCTGTGCGTCTTAGGATCCGTTTTCACCAGCTGTTGGAGTATTCTGATGTCATCCTGACACGCCGCACACTGTGAGAGCGCCTTTGTGCAAAGCGCCGTGAAAATTCACTAAAGTTAAATATGAGTCATGAACCTGAGTGGGTGCAAACAAAAATGTCCAACAACATCCTGCTTTTATATTTAATAAAAATACTCGTATCACTGGATTTTAAATGGTTTTCAAATTTAAACTACAATCAAATTGAGAAAAAGAATTGTCTTTTTGTGTCTTTATGATTATCTTTTATTTTTGAAAAAAAATTATTGATATTTATCACAATAGCAGCTAACATAAGACTTTTTGGCTCCTACTGTGTTGTGGTCAGTGACATATCAACTAGAATGGCTCTTTAAGGTCTGATGGTTGCAGACCCCTGCAATAATACATACATATATATATATATTATTTTTCCTAAGGTAGTATATGGACCAACACTCAACTATAGAAAAAAATGAGAAAAATAATTAAAAAAAAATGATTTATAAAGTACATAAAATGTATCTTTATACTAGAGTAATCAAATAAGAAGCTGAAAAGTTCAGGTAAAATATACAAAACAAAACTTGTATTAATAGGAAACCAAGTGTTCAACTGTTACAATATTTGAGTCTGAAAATACACAAATCAGAGCAAATTTGTAAGTAGAAATGTGCTTAAAAAGCTTTAAAACTGACCCTGAAAGTCCTGGTGTTCTTCACGTCTTAAAACTCCCGAAATCCTTAAATTCCTCTTAGCTTTGGAACGTGTTTGCACACCTGTACACTAATTATAGGCCAATAAAATGTAAAATCTGAGACTTTTTTTTCAAACATAACAAGCTTTGTTTTGTGTGTTTTTAATGGAAAATAAAACTATGAATGTACCCAAAAAATTCAGCTCTTGTAAACAAATATGATGTCAAGTATCTTAGAATTACACGTAGATGTGAGCAGTGGGATGTCGGGGAGCTGTTCGCTGACTTGCACATGCACACCCTCCCTCCCTGGTTTGTTTATAGTTATTTTAGCTGCTTTAACGTCCGCCTCGCCACCGCTGGCATCGCACGTGTGTAAACACCATCGTTTTGTTTGCGCCAAAACTGAAGACCAAGCTCTGCCAACCTCAACATCTCAGGTCCCACGCTGAGGTTGCTGGGAAAATATCGAAAGTTTGTGAAAACAAAGGTCACAGGATAATTTTCTTTTTTTTTTTTTAAGGTTTGGTGTCTTGCTGGGCTCCGCCTCCTTCCCCCCTTTCCTGACCACATGAGGCCACGCCCCTTGTTGCAGCCTCTGTGTTTGGGGTTGGCTAATTAGAGGGTTGCCACGGGAATTAAATGGCCTCTAAGCCAACAGGCGTAATGACAGGGTGAGGGGGGGAGGGCGGGGTCCGATTATAGGCCATTCAGAGGAGTTTAAAAAAGAAAAGAACACGGAGACGTTTGAGGAAAATATGAAATATTTAAGGAAAAGCTGCATGCAGAAGGAAAAGTTTTACAAATAAAGTGAAAGTTAAAAAAGGACATGACGACAGAGGAATGAGTAAGCATGTAAGTATAGTTTCCACAGGGACCTTTGGTTGTGTGTGCACATCATAAAAGGTGTTCTGGGCTCACATTGGAAAGCCTCAGTCTGTGGTTGCCATGGCGGCAAACAGGAAATGGCGTTTTCATGCAGCTGAGCCTGGTCACCCCGACAGTTCTGCCTTTCTTCCTGTGTGGCCGCGCTCCTTCTCCAAACATCCAATTAGAAACGGGAACAAAAGGAGCTCAGAAACCGGAGGAGCGCGCCGCATTTCGGGTTGGTTTGGGGACTCTGACCACAGTTTTCTGAAGGGCTGCGAATAGCCTCAACACTGTCACTGTATCGGCTTACACTTCCAACCGAAACCGCAGAGAAAAGACTCCCAGTTTGCCCCACATTTGGACTGCAACTTTTACGCTTCTCTGTCGTCTCAGTCCTACCAGAGATGATATCCAGTGCCTAATGTGTCAGCTTCCTGAAAAATCACAGACCTTTGCGATCATTCTGTTTAGCTCCAACTGGTAAACTTTAGAGAAATGAGTCGTCGGTATTTTAAGTAAAGGTGACTCACTCATTCCTCAACAGTATTCATTCTCTCCAGATTGGCTGCTGACATGGAGCAGAAACTGGAGCGTGTTGCAGTCCATCAGTTAAAGTCCTAATGATTATGCAGTTTTTGACAAAACAAAAAAGTAATTTTCTACGACCTAGTTTCTGCAGAGTGGTGGTAATTCATCAGAAATTTACCTCTAAGTTGTGAACTTTGTTTACACTCAACCCTACATCTAACATTACCGGTGCAACAAAAATGGGGAGCAGTATTGGAGTTATCCAGCCAAAGGAAAGTTTCCCATTTCCCAAGTTTCCAGAGGAAAGCTATTCCTCAAACGGATGCATCAGAATGGAAAGGGCTTGTGGCAGACTGTAGATTTTACATCAAACTCAAAGACCAAAAATTCAAAACACACCTTAGGTCACAGGCCGCACACTAAAACTACATTTTTAAACCTTTAAAAATGTAGGTTTTTAACACAAATAGGAATATTATTCCTAGAATAAATCAATTTAAACCTTAAATAACTCAATAAATTACTCAAATTTCTTTACTTTTATGTCATTTTATATGAAAAATTAAACTTATAAATATTCCAAAAGATTTTGATCTCCATAAAAATGAATCTTATTTGAATATACTTCAGAACAAAGCAAAAAAAGCCTGGAAATAGAAATAAAATGTGTACTTTAGAGGAAAAACAAATTAAATTATTCATTTTTCTGTGCTTCTTGTTTTGTTGTTTGACGGTTTTACTTTGTTTTGGCCTTAGTTAATTTATCCGGTTGTGTTTTTTTTTTCTGCACCATGAATCAG